>NW_025321579.1:0-9116 GCF_019176455.1 Solea senegalensis
TTCCACGGTCTGATTCTCCTCATGGCGTTTGAACCCTCAGCTCCTAACAGCTCCTCCATCCAGTCCTGCCCCGCCCTCTTCTCCTCCACGTACAGAAGCAGAGACGGGACGTCCACGTGAGGTTCTCCTCTCCTCTGTCCTCCAACACTGTCCCGCCCCCGCCACCAGGAGGAGCTGTTCTGCTGATGGAGCTCAGGTTCTGTGCACCAGTACTGAGCGGTGAGGGTCAGGTGACCGTCCTCGCTCTGAAGGACGTGTCCACTCACGTGAGCGGTGATGTCCGTCTCCGTCCACTGCTCCTCAGGCTCCAGCGTCACCAGACTCTCTGCTCCCAGAGACGTGATCTGAGCCCTGCAGCGAGGACCAGGACCAGGACCAGGAGGTGATGAAGGTGATGGAGGAGGACCTGGGGCCTGGGAGGAGGAGGAGGAGGGAGAGCGCAGGTGGACGAAGGACGCTCTGATCAGCTGTTCTGAAGGAAGAGTGTCCAGGTTGTAGTGAACAGTGAAGGTGTAGAGATGATCTGAAACAAACAAACAGGTCAAAGGTCAAAACAACAAACTTTATTGTGAAAAAATGTCTCCATCAGGTTCTGACTGAGTGGAAAAGATGCAGCGCCCCCTTGTGGCTCTTCAACATAAATCACTGTGTTGGTGAAAATATTTATGATTTTCTACATGTGTTTAAAAAAAGACAGTTGTTCATTTTCACTGGATCAGATTATAATCTGAAAATTAACATCTGATGACTATAATCTGACGATTATCAAAAACAACTAAACAATCATAAATGAATTGATGATAAAAGTATTGATTATTATTGATCAGCGACGATTGAAAAGTTTCTTATTATTATTTACTTTGAAACTGATGAAGAGTGTGCGTGTAAGGGTGCGCGCGCGCGTGCGTCTCACCTGATGACGTAGCAGCTGCAGGTACATGATGTAAATTGGACGTCGTGGGTCTGAGCAGTCGAACCGTGTTGGAGCCGAACTTCCGGTGCTGTTTGGGTCTGCCGTCCGGTTCCGCCGCGCTCCGGTACAGACTCAGCATAAACTGCACGTTCTGGTCCGCGCTGTGCGCGTGCGCCCCCCCGTACCTGGAGCTGCGTTCGTGAGCGCGCCGGGTGTTTGGTGAAGAAGAGGTGGATGAAGAAGAAGAAGAAGAAGGGGAGGAGAGCAGGATGAAGGTGAAGGAGCAGAGGAGGAGGAGACTGGCGCGCGCTGACCTCATGTTTGTGAAGCACAGACTTTCATTGATGTTCACCGCGAACCTTCATCCTGAACTCTGACCGCGTGACCATCAACTTCCTGTCCGACACCAACAACCTGAGCACAATTAACACCTGCCACCGGCGTGACACGCCCACCGCAGCGTCAACACGCCCACCACAGCCAACAACCACTCACCTGATTGGTGCGTAAAAAATGATGAAGATGATGGTGATGATGAAGATGAGGATGATGATAATGAAGATGGTGATGATGATGAAGATGGTGATGATAATGAAGATGATGAAGATGGCATGAGTTATTCTTAACTGAGCCAAAATAATACTTAAATTCCTGAAGTATTAAGCAAATAAAATATAAAAACCATGTTTTTAGGTCATCAGTTTCTTCAGAGAACATTTGAATTAAAGTGCTTGTCACATTCCTCTATTGTATTTAATTTCTAAAAATAAAAACAGATCTATGTATTTGTTTTAATTTTAAAATAAATAAAACATGTCACCTTTACGGTTCTTGTGTCACATGTTGTTCAGGGAAGCACAGTGGAGCCTCCTGGTGGCACAACGTGGCCACATCCAGAGTATTTTCAGCTACAATGCTGCCCCCTGCTGGTAAGCAGCTGCCAGTTAAATTCTCTTCTGTTTTTAATGTTTTGACTTTCATCACTTTGTTATTTAAACTGAAGTTTGACACTGTTTTTATTTATTTATTTATTATATATATATATAAAACATTCCATGCTCGTTCATGACTGAGGTTCATTTGTGCATTTTAAATCATTTCTTCTTCACAGGGAAGAAAAAAGGCTTCAACCTGAGATGAAAAAAAACCTGCAAAAGTAGAAAGAAATGAAAGAAAATATGTGGCAGAAACCACTTTTCTTTTCTTTTTTTTCACATTTTCTAACCCCAGTCTCTCATGCAAACCACTGAACCAGATGTTTGTGTCAGAGACGGATCAGATCAGATCTGACCTAAACATTGTGAGGGGGAGAGAGACGTCTGGACATGTTCACGTCTGTCCCCCCCTGTCTCTCTTTGATTCTGATTCATCTTTATGTGTTCTTTCTGTGACACATGCAAACACACACACACACAAACACACAAACATGGAATTTAAGTGGTGCTGCAGTGTGATAGCATTCCACAACAGTGATTATCTGCCATTCTGATCTCTGCAGCGGGAGTGTGGGAAAACTGGGAAACCAGGAAATCGTGTGTCATTTAAAGCACAGAAACCACGTCTAAAAAAGCCGATTTTAGCCACTTGATAGAAGACGTCGTCTGCGTCACATGTTCACGTCTTTATCAACAAACTTTTCCAACAGGAAGCTGAAGTTTGTAAACTACTCACTCTCCCACACCAAACCTCATAGAGAAAATTGGTGATTTTAGCTTGTCGGGACACAGGAGCTGCTGGTCCACTGCTGCCTCATGTGGTCACTTTGTGTGTCTGAGGTAAATCTGAACGAAGGATTTTTAATGCCGAATTTTACAAAATCAGACACTTGAACTTAGTGATGGAGGCAGCAGTGGATCAACAACTCCTGTGTGCTGTGATGTTAAAATCACTGATTTTCTCTATGGGGTTTGGTGTGGGAGAGTGAGACATCATGGGCATAAACTGATTTTATTAACCAAGTCTTTAATTAAGCAGCAAAAATCCTGTTTTCTTCTTGTGTTTCTGTTGGTATACAGTTGTGGTCTTTATTTTGACCACAATTGCTCTAAAAACTTGACTCAGAAGTCAAACAAACTCTGTTTCCACAGCTGATTATCAGTGGAGGAGAAAATGACTGTGAGTGAGTTCTTATGTAACGTTTAAATGAGGAGGTTTTATAAATGAGTGCGACGTGACAGTGAGTGTTGTTGTTGGAGACTGAACCTCGGAACTCTGAACTCTGCACATCTTTGATTTGACTTCACTACACCACGTCTTACCGCAGCAATGATTAAAAATCTGAAAAAGCTGATGTTTGTGAACGCATGAGTCGACACTTTTAACGTCCACATCAGCAAAAACAACATGGCATTAATGTTGTTGTTTTGTCGTGTTCTGGTTCTGGAACTGAACCAGCTTTTCTTTTACAAATGACAGACCAAACTTCTGGCGCCTGTAAATAAAAAGAAGAGCAACAAAGTCACAGAAATGTAAGTATTAAGTAAATAATCATCACAGAAATCATATTATTGTCTTTATTTTAAACATTTTTAATTTTAATCACCCATAACGAAAAATATCAGTTTATCTTACTTTTAATTCGATGAATAATGTAAAAAAGACTTTATAAATCATAGTTAATTCATTTAAATAAAGTATAAACGTGATCTGACGCTGGCATGAACTTCCTGACGTCGTTGACTTTCTAGCTCCTCCCTCCGCGCCTCTCATTGGTCGTTTACATCCAAGCCTTCTCTGCTATTGGCTCAGCTCTCTGTCAATCAAATCTCGTCGTTCGAATAGTGGGCGGGGTGTGCTTGCCTCGCGCTGGGAAAAGTTTTCCAAAAGTTTGTGGCCATGTCAAACTAGCAGTGAACCGACCGGAAACACGCGATGTAGTCTTCAAAATAAAAGCGATAAACCTTCGCTTTTGGGGCAAAAACCGAATTTATTCTTACATGAATAAAAAAAGACAAACGGGGGAGTTCTGAAAGAAAGAACAGAGTGAGATTAAACCCGTCAAACATGTCAATGTCTTCCTTTTGTCGATGGTAAAACATTATAACCGGAAATGTGAGCCGACATGTTGGCGCTACCTTGACTTCGTTCCCTCCCCCTCTCCCTCCCTCCTCCACGCTTCCATCCATCCGTCCGCTCGTTGTTGTCGTTGTAGCGGTGATGGAGAAGCCGAGGCTCCGCCACCGGCGCCGCTAACTTAGCAACCACCGAGCTACCGCCGGCTACCGCGCCGACACAAAGACGGACAGAAGGCGGGAAGAGGGGCCGCGGACACCGGGGCGGAGGGACAGGATGGAGACCGTGGAGCAGCTCGTGTCCTTCCACCACATTCAGGTCCAGTTGAGCGGGGGCGCGCCCTGGGGGTTCACGCTGAAAGGAGGACTGGAGCACGGGGAACCGCTCATCATCACCAAAGTAAGATTAACTTATAACCCATTTAATTAACTAGCATAGAGTGAATTACTGAACTAAACTAAAGCTTAACCAAAACATGTAAACCAGTACTGGAGCTGTGTTTCTTCACCAAAGTAAGATTGACTTTGATATAAAGTGAAAACTGAACCAAAACAAGTAGTTTCTTCACCAAAGTACGATTGACTTTGATTAAAAATAAAACTGAACCAAAACAAGTAGTTTCTTCACCAAAGTAAGATTGACTTTAATAGTATAAGGGAAAACTTAAAGTGATAAACTTAACTAAAGTAAGTAAAAAAAAGGACTAGAGACTGAGAGTAAGTTTAAATGAAAATAGTCACTGAAGTGAGTTAAAGTAAAACAGATGGGTTGTGACTTACAATAAGTTAAACTTCTCATAATAACACAAACTTAGCAAACTTTACTTAACTATGTAAAAAGTATGTTTATTTAAAATGCATGTGATGTAACTAAAAATATCTTATCATTATTTTTATTATTATTGTTATGTTATTTTGGTTTGACAAAACAATCTTCTTATAACTTTGATATGAACTCTGACAATTTTAAACCAGTCAAATCAGCTAGTTACTAGTTAAACTAGTTTGTTTATCAAACTGCTTCATCATGAACATGTGACTCTGTTTTCTTCCTCGACACTTGGTTCAAACGCTTCATCTTATAAAGTCACTTCTCTTCCTCCTCTTAATAAAATAGCACCGTCTACAGCGAGAGAGTAAATATCTGGAGCTGGTCGATGTTTGTCAGCGGTCGTATGAATGAGAGGGTGAGGGTTTGTGTGATCTGATGAAGTCTGGAGGTCGGAGGGTTCTCACAGAGAGGTTCTCACAGGGTTCCTAAAGAGGTTCCCTGAGGAATCCCCAAACCTGGGGAGCCTCCGTTCGTCTTCCTGTCGCTGCGTTGGACTGGACGTCAGAGGTGTTGACAGACTGAGGTGCTGCCGCGTCAGGGTCTGTAGGATCTGTGAGGATCCTCCAGGAGGGGAACCACAGAACCTCGTGCCCCCCACCCCACCCCCGCGTCCCTCAGAGGTCGTGTTAGCGCGGGTTGTGGACGTGCAGCACGGTCGTGTTAAGTGTCACTGTGAGGTGGCGAAGGCTCCGGGGCTTTCTGTGAGATTTAGTGTGTGCTTATAGATTTGAACGTGACCTCGTCCTGTGTGATAAAAAGGTGGTGGTGGTGGTGGGGGGCGGTGTTTCCTCTGCGCTGCTTCTCACGGCTTCACGCCGCAGGCGGTGAGCGCCTGGAAATAAGGAGAGTGTCTTTGAATTACTGCAAGTAATTATTGGTGTGTGTGTGTTCTGCTGGGGGTGGTCCGTGTGTGTGTGTGTGTGTGTGTGTGCAGTCAGTCGTGGTGATAGGCAAACAAACATGCAACCTCTCATCTGTCTGTCTGTCTGTCTGTCTGTGTCTCTGTGTCTCTCGGCCACTGGTGTTGAACAGTTGCAGCAGCGGTGGTGTAAATGTTGGCAGCGATGCTTCCATGTTCACCACACACCACAGCAGGGAATGGAAAAGACTGGAGCAGTCATCTGGAAACACACACACACACACACACACACACACACACACACACACACACACACACACACACACACAGACACACAAACCACACTCACAGCCCCTAGGAAGAAAATGTATTAAGACTGGGAGATAAAATCAAGCAGTGAGTGATGGCTGTTTGTGTGTCCAGTGGCCAGTCAGAACACACACACACAGGCCACACACACACACACACACACACACACACAAGGCCGGTGAAAGTGTTTAATGATTAAGTGAAAAGTCGCTTGAAGGAAAGAAAAAAAAAAAAAGAATCTAGAACTCCAGGGAGGGTAAAGTGTGTGTGTGTGTGTGTGTGTGTGTGTGTGGTAAAATGTTTGATTGTTTAACATCTGTGATTGTAAAGTGTGAAACAGCAGCTCGCCTGTCACTAAATACACCAGACTCCTGTAAAACATCGAGGTTCTGGACATTTCCCCGGTAACTGTTGGAGATTAAGCCGCATGTTTAGCATTGTATGTAGTGTTTTATAGTCTTAAGTCTTTTTAACTCCTCTACAGTTCGTCATGTTCATGGTTCGGTTCGATTCCTGTGCGTCTTCCCGCGACGACGTCACGCGTTTTCCCCGGTTGTGACGTCACATATCCATGTGTCACTTTAACCACTACACTCATAATAATAATAATAATACTAACAACAACAATAATATCAATAACAATATGAGCATTATGCAGCAGGGCCTAAAGATATCGCACCGCTACTTACACAGAGTTCACACCAGATTATGACGCGATAATCCCGTTAAACAGAGTCAGGACTGGCGTTTAAATATGAAGATGATTCTTTCATCTATTCATCCATTCACCTTTCTAATATATATATATGACATTCACTCGCTCATTAAAGAGGGAAATCACAAAGATCAGGTTTAAACAGTGAAGTTTGTTACAGTGACTCAGCTGTTTTTTTTGAGACACTTCTATAAGAGACGTAACGTGGTGTGTGATTGTTTCACCTCCAGGATGTTCATGTGACTCTGTGTGTGCGTGCGTGTGCGTGCGTGTGTGTGTGTGTGTGTGTCACTGCTGGAGGGCTTTCTGAGACAGCAGGCGGATTTAAACCATTTAGTCAACATTCCTCCAGAAGCATAACAAACGTCTGTGTGTGTGTGTCTTGATGTCTGTGTAATGTGTGTGTGTGTGTGTGTGTGTGTGTGTGTGTGAATACTGAGATTTTAGACATTTACCTGGTAATTGTTGGCGATTAACCTGCGTTTTTAAGATTGTTAAGTGTTTTTTAACTGATCTACAGTTTTGCATCAATCAGCCTGATTGTGTCGACGTATCAATAACACAGTGACACAAGAGAACACAATAACACTAGAACACAGTAACACAATAACACAATAACACAGTAACACAAGAACACTAGAACACAATAACACAGTAACACTAGAACACAGTAACACAAGAGAACACAGTAACACAATAACACTGTAACACCAAGAACACAGTAACACAAGAGAACACAATAGCTTACTTCCACAACACTGTAACACAATACTTACAATGCTACAGTAACACAAAGAGAACACAATAACACTACAACACAGGAATGCAGAGCACAGTATACAGGACACGGTAACAAGGGGAACGCAGTGACACAGAGAACACTGAGAGTGGTACAAAGAGAACTTGATGACACAAGAATTACAATTTACAGAACAAAGAGAACACTGTGCAGTAACACCAGATCATGAGTAACCTGCAGGAACACGTGACACCGAGAACACAGAGAACACAGTGACACAAGAACACAGTAACACAAGAGAACACAGTGACACAAGAGAACACAGTAACACAAGAGAACACAGTTACACAAGAGAACACAAGAGAACACACAGTAACACAGTAACACAAGATCATGGTAACACACGAGAACACAGTGACAAAAGAGCACAGGAACCACAATCTTACCAAAGAATGTTTTCACATGTGGTTGAAGGTATGTAAGTGTGTGTGTGTGTGTGTGTGTATTCCTGTAAAGGTAGCCTCCAGTAGCATTCTCTCTCATGAGGGGTCGCTGAGGATGCCATCAGATAGAGATGCTATTGTCTCTACTGTGTGTGCGTGTGTGTGTGTGTGTGTGTGTGTCTCTCTGACTGTCCTCACAGTAAAGTAAAAACACATGTCGAGCCTCGTACACAAAAGTGCATATTGACGAGAGACTGAAACGAACCAGCGTTTTCACGTTTTTGTTCATTTTCTACACGAGTTTTGATCAAATCTCGTTGTTAATGAAGCAGAAAAACCAGAAACACGAAGTCACGTGTGAATATGTGTCGTTTTCTTCTGAGGAAAGTGAAAGTGGAGCTGTGGGAAACTCTCCTACAGTCTCCATCAGGAGATTAGATTGATGAATAGTTTCCTCTGTCTGAGTGGATTGAATGTTTTTTTTTTTTTATTTCAGTCAAAACCTGAATATTTACACTTTATTAAGCCTGTAACTAATAATTGTCATCATCAGTTCATTGTTTGCTCGGTCAAGTGTCTTTTGTTTTTGCTGGAAATCACAGAAACTAGAAAATATTCACATTTAAGAAGCTGAATTGTGAATTTGCGCAGATTTAATTGCGGTGATATGAGATTAAATGTCAGACATGGTGGTTTGAGAGGATGTCGAACGTGGAAGTGAGACAAGGTCGAGACACAAAGACCAGAGTTTGTCTCAATGTTTGACATTTGGTGAGACAAATACATGTAGGGGCATGGAGGTGAGGGGGTGTGTGTGTGTGTGTGTGTGTGTGTGTGTGTGTGTGTGTGTGTGTGTGTGTGTGTGTGTGTGTGTGTGTGTGTGTGTGTGTGTGTGTGTGTGTTGGGGTGGGGCTGGAATGTCTCTATCTGTGATCTATGGAGCCTTTAGCTGTTTCTTTTAGGAATACGTCTGGACACACACACACACACTATAATAACAGCCTCCCTCTGTGTGTGTGTGTGTGTGTGTGTGTGTGTGTGTGTGTGTGTGTGTGTGTGTGTCAGTGCATCAGTATATTGCCACTTAAACACACACAGCACTGTTATGTTTGCAGTGTGTGTTTTATATTTTTATTTTATTTAAAATTTCATTTCATTTTATTTAAAAGACATTGTTGGGTGTGTGTGTGTGTGTGTGTGTGTGTGTGTGTGTGTTCAAAACACTGACAATGTCAGGACCAGTAGTCCTCATGGAGACCAGAACCTCATTTCTGAGGAACATGGTTAAGGTTAAA
>NW_025321580.1:0-8614 GCF_019176455.1 Solea senegalensis
GTCCAAAATTTGATAAAAAAATGGCATACTTTATTATGTCGACCAAAATATGACTAAAAAGTCAGATTTTAGTATGTCGTCCCAAATGTGACAAAAATGTCACAGGTTAGTGTGTTGTCCAAAATGTGACAAAAGTGTCACAGGTTATTGTGTTGTCCAAAATGTGACAAAAATATCATTATGTTGTCCATAGTTTGACAAAATGTCACTGTTTATTATGTGTTCAAAAATGTGACAAAAACGTCATAGGTTAGTATGTCGTCCAAAATGTCATAGTTTAGTATGTCGACCACAATGTTTCAAAAAAAGTCATACTTTAGTTTGGTACCATAAAAACACAAACATATCTACGCCCTGTAGATATAACTAGTTCTATATGATTTTCTGATTTTCCAGTATGTATAGTAGGAATTAAGGCTAATTAAGTATACAAAGTTTCAAAACTCGGAAACAGAAAGTTCAAAGGTCAACCATTTTGGTGGTAATCCGTCCATTATATAAGATACACTTCTGTACACTTAGTGTTTAATATTGCAAGGATTTCACTGTTTGGATGTTTTCGTGCGCATTCAGCTGAGATAAGGCTGTTTCATGATTGTTTTCATTTCTATACTGTCCCATAACTTAAACCTCACAAATGAAGTTAATATCTTAAAACATTTAGTTCTGTCCCTTCAGTGTTTGATTTTGCAAGGATTTCAATTATTGGACCTGTTTTTCCATTTGTGTCTGTTTTTGTGAAAAATTCAGCTGTTTTTTTTCGCATTCAGCTGAGATAAAGCTGTCTTCGGATTTTTTTCGTTTCTCTTCCATCCCATAACGTAAATCTCACAAATGATGTTAATATCTTAAATGATTTAGTTCTGTCCCCTCAGTTTTACATTTGGCAAGGATTTCACTATTTGGATGTGTTTTTCTTTTGGTGTCTATTCGTGTGCGCAATAAGCTGAGATAAGGCTGTTTTCGAGTTTTTTTCATTTATCTACTGTCCAATAATCCAACCCTCACAAATGAACTTAGCATCTTATAAGATATACTTCTGTACCCTCAGTGTTTTATTCTGCAAGGAATTCGCTGTTTTGGATGTGTTTTAATATTTGTGTCTGTTTTTGTGCGTATTCAGCTGAGATAAGCCTGTTTGCATGATCTTTTTCATTTTTCTACTGTCCCATAATATGAACCTCACAACTTGAGTTAACATCTAAGAATATTTGGTTCTGTATCCTCAGTGTTTGATTTTGTAAGGATTCGACTTTTTGGATGTGTTTTTCTGATCGTTTATTATTGTGTGCGCATTACGCTGAGATTAGGACAGCTAGGGAAACTTGGCGTTGCCACCGAAAGACCACTGCCCAAAGCTTCCACCAGAGGGAAAATGACGAGAAGTGAGCTCCGTCTTGAAGGATTCAAAAATGACATAGTTTAGAATATCATCCAAAATGTGACAAAAATGTCACAGGTTAGTGTGTTGACCAAAATTTGACAAAAAAGTCATAGTTTAGTATGTCGTCCAAAATTTGATAAAAAAAAGTCATACGTTAGTATGTCGTCCAAAATTTGACAAAAATGTCATAGTTAAGTATGTCGTCCAAAAAGTCACAAAAATGTCATAGTTACGTATGTCGTCCAAAAAGTGAGAAAAATGTCCTAGTTTAGAATGTCGTCCAAAATTTCAGAGAAATGTCAAAGTTTAGTATGTCGTCCAAAATTTGATAAAAAAAAGGCATACTTTATTTTGTCGACCAAAATATGACTAAAAAGTCAGATTTTAGTATGTCGTCCCAAATGTGACAAAAATGTCACAGGTTAGTGTGTTGTCCAAAATGTGACAAAAGTGTCACAGGTTATTGTGTTGTCCAAAATGTGACAAAAATATCATTATGTGGTCCATAGTTTGACAAAATGTCACAGTTTATTATGTGTTCAAAAATGTGACAAAAACGTCATAGGTTAGTATGTCGTCCAAAATGTCATAGTTTAGTATGTCGACCACAATGTTTCAAAAAAAGTCATACTTTAGTTTGGTACCATAAAAATACAAACATATCTACGACCTGTAGATATAACTAGTTCTGTATGATTTTCTGATTTTCCAGTATGTGTAGTAGGAATTAAGGCTAATTAAGTATACAAAGTTTCAAAACTCGGAAACAGAAAGTTCAAAGGTCAACCATTTTGGTGGTAATCCGTCCATTATATAAGATACACTTCTGTACACTCAGTGTTTAATATTGCAAGGATTTCACTGTTTGGATGTTTTCGTGCGCATTCAGCTGAGATAAGGCTGTTTCATGATTGTTTTCATTTCTATACTGTCCCATAACTTAAACCTCACAAATGAAGTTAATATCTTAAAACATTTAGTTCTGTCCCTTCAGTGTTTTATTTTGCAAGGATTTCAATTATTGGACCTGTTTTTCCATTTGTGTCTGTTTTTGTGAAAAATTCAGCTGAGATAAGGCTGTTTCCCGATTTTTTTTTTCAATTCTCTGCTGTCCCATGATATTTACCTCACAAATGAAGTCAGCGACTTATAAGATTTAGTTCTGTCCCCTGAGCGATTGATTTTGCAATGACTTCAATGTTTGGATGTGTTTTTCTTTTGGTGTCTGTTCGTGTGCGCGATAAGATGAGATAAGGCTGTTTTCGGATTTTTTTAATTTTTCTACTGTCCCATAACGTAAACCTCACAAATGAAGTCAACATCTTATGAGATATACCTAAGTATTCTCAGTGTTTGATTCTGCAAGGATTTCACTGTTTTGGACCTGTTTTTCCATTTGTGTCTGTTTTTGTGAAAATTCAGCTGAGATAAGGCTGTTTCATGATTTTTGTTTCATTTCTCTACTGTCCCAAGAAATAAACTTCACAAATGAACTTAGCATCTTATAAGATATAAGTCTGTACTCTCAGTGTTTAATTTTGCAAGTTTTTCACTGTTTGGATGTGTTTTACTATTTGTGTCTTTTTTGTGCGCAAACCTCACAAATGAAATAAACATCTTAAATGATTTAGTTCTGTCCCCTCAGTTTTACATTTGGCAAGGATTTCACTATTTGGATGTGTTTTTCTTTTGGTGTCTATTCGTGTGCGCAATACCCTGAGATAAGGCTGTTTTCGAGTTTTTTTCATTTATCTACTGTCCAATAATCCAACCCTCACAAATGAACTTAGCATCTTATAAGATATACTTCTGTACCCTCAGTGTTTTATTCTGCAAGGAATTCGCTGTTTTGGATGTGTTTTAATATTTGTGTCTGTTTTTGTGCGCATTCAGATGAGATAAGCCTGTTTGCATGATTTTTTTCATTTTTCTACTGTCCCATAATATGAACCTCACAACTTAAGTTAACATCTAAGAATATTTGGTTCTGTATCCTCAGGGTTTGATTTTGTAAGGATTCGACTTTTTGGATGTGTTTTTCTGATCGTTTATTATTGTGTGCGCATTACGCTGAGATTAGGACAGCTAGGGAAACTTGGCGTTGCCACCGAAAGACCACTGCCCAAAGCTTCCACCAGAGGGAAAATGCCGAGAAGTGAGCTCCGTCTTGAAGGATTCAAAAATGACATAGTTTAGAATATCATCCAAAATGTGACAAAAATGTCACAGGTTAGTGTGTTGACCAAAATTTGACAAAAAAGTCATAGTTTAGTATGTCGTCCAAAATTTGATAAAAAAAAGTCATACGTTAGTATGTAGTCCAAAATTTGACAAAAATGTCATAGTTAAGTATGTCGTCCAAAAGTCACAAAAATGTCATAGTTACGTATGTCGTCCAAAAAGTGAGAAAAATGTCCTAGTTTAGAATGTCGTCCAAAATTTCAGAGAAATGTCAAAGTTTAGTATATTGTCAAAATCTGAAAAAGTATCATCCTTCACTTTAGTTTGTCGCCCAAAATTTGACAAAAAAGTCATAATTTAGTATGTCGTCCAAAATTTGATAAAAAAAAAGGCATACTTTATTATGTCGACCAAAATATGACTAAAAAGTCAGATTTTAGTATGTCGTCCCAAATGTGACAAAAATGTCACAGGTTAGTGTGTTGTCCAAAATGTGACAAAAGTGTCACAGGTTATTGTGTTGTCCAAAATGTGACAAAAATATCATTATGTTGTCCATAGTTTGACAAAATGTCACAGTTTATTATGTGTTCAAAAATGTGACAAAAACGTCATAGGTTAGTATGTCGTCCAAAATGTCATAGTTTAGTATGTCGACCACAATGTTTCAAAAAAAGTCATACTTTAGTTTGGTACCATAAAAACACAAACATATCTACGACCTGTAGATATAACTAGTTCTATATGATTTTCTGATTTTCCAGTATGTGTAGTAGGAATTAAGGCTAATTAAGTATACAAAGTTTCAAAACTCGGAAACAGAAAGTTCAAAGGGCAACCATTTTGGTGGTAATCCGTCCATTATATAAGATACACTTCTGTACACTCAGTGTTTAATATTGCAAGGATTTCACTGTTTGGATGTTTTCGTGCGCATTCAGCTGAGATAAGGCTGTTTCATGATTGTTTTCATTTCTATACTGTCCCATAACTTAAACCTCACAAATGAAGTTAATATCTTAAAACATTTAGTTCTGTCAATTCAGTGTTTGATTCTGCAAGGATTTCACTGTTTTGGACCTGTTTTTCCATTTGTGTCTGTTTTGGTGAATAATTCAGCTGAGATAAGGCTGTTTCATGATTGTTTTCATTTCTATACTGTCCCATAACGTAAACCTCACAAATGAAGTCAACATCTTATGAGATATACCTAAGTATTCTCAGTGTTTGATTCTGCAAGGATTTCACTGTTTTGGACCTGTTTTTCCATTTGTGTCTGTTTTGGTGAATAATTCAGCTGAGATAATGCTGTTTCATGTTTTTTTTTCATTTCTCTACTGTCCCATAATATAAACCTCACAAATGAACTTAGCATCTTATAAGATATACTTAAGTATTCTCAGTGTTTGAAATTGAGAGGATTTCACTGTTTGGATGTTTTTTTTCTATCTGTGTCTTTTTTGTGCGCATTCACCCAAGATAAAGCTGTTTTTGGATTTGTATTCATTTTTACTGTCTCATAATATAAACCTCACAAATGAAGTTAACATCTCATGAGATATACTTCTGTACCCTCAGTGTTTGATTTTGCAATGATTTCACTGTTTGGATGTGTTTTTCTATCTCTGTCTGTTTTTTTTCGCATTCAGCTGAGATAAAGCTGTCTTCGGATTTTTTTCGTTTCTCTACCATCCCATAACGTAAATCTCACAAATGATGTTAATATCTTAAAACATTTAGTACTGTCCCCTCAGTGTTTAATTTTGCAAGTTTTTCACTGTTTGGATGTGTTTTACTATTTGTGTCTTTTTTTGTGCGCAAACCTCACAAATGAAATAAACATCTTAAATGATTTAGTTCTGTCCCCTCAGTTTTACATTTGGCAAGGATTTCACTATTTGGATGTGTTTTTCTTTTGGTGTCTATTCGTGTGCGCAATACGCTGAGATAAGGCTGTTTTCGAGTTTTTTTCATTTATCTACTGTCCAATAATCCAACCCTCACAAATGAACTTAGCATCTTATAAGATATACTTCTGTACCCTCAGTGTTTTATTCTGCAAGGAATTCGCTGTTTTGGATGTGTTTTAATATTTGTGTTTGTTTTTGTGCGCATTCAGCTGAGATAAGCCTGTTTGCATGATTTTTTTCATTTTTCTACTGTCCCATAATATGAACCTCACAACTTAAGTTAACATCTAAGAATATTTGGTTCTGTATCCTCAGTGTTTGATTTTGTAAGGATTCGACTTTTTGGATGTGTTTTTCTGATCGTTTATTTTTGTGTGCGCATTACGCTGAGATTAGGACAGCTAGGGAAACTTGGCGTTGCCACCGAAAGACCACTGCCCAAAGCTTCCACCAGAGGGAAAATGACGAGAAGTGAGCTCCGTCTTGAAGGATTCAAAAATGACATAGTTTAGAATATCATCCAAAATGTGACAAAAATGTCACAGGTTAGTGTGTTGACCAAAATTTGACAAAAAAGTCATAGTTTAGTATGTCGTCCAAAATTTGATAAAAAAAAGTCATACGTTAGTATGTCGTCCAAAATTTGACAAAAATGTCATAGTTTAGTATGTCGTCCAAAAAGTCACAAAAATGTCATAGTTACGTATGTCGTCCAAAAAGTGAGAAAAATGTCCTAGTTTAGAATGTCGTCCAAAATTTCAGAGAAATGTCAAAGTTTAGTATGTCGTCCAAAATTTGATAAAAAAATGGCATACTTTATTATGTCGACCAAAATATGACTAAAAAGTCAGATTTTAGTATGTCGTCCCAAATGTGACAAAAATGTCACAGGTTAGTGTGTTGTCCAAAATGTGACAAAAGTGTCACAGGTTATTGTGTTGTCCAAAATGTGACAAAAATATCATTATGTTGTCCATAGTTTGACAAAATGTCACAGTTTATTATGTGTTCAAAAATGTGACAAAAACGTCATAGGTTTGTATGTCGTCCAAAATGTCATAGTTTAGTATGTCGACCACAATGTTTCAAAAAAAGTCATACTTTAGTTTGGTACCATAAAAACACAAACATATCTACGACCTGTAGATATAACTAGTTCTATATGATTTTCTGATTTTCCAGTATGTGTAGTAGGAATGGAGGCTAATTAAGTATACAAAGTTTCAAAACTCGGAAACAGAAAGTTCAAAGGTCAACCATTTTGGTGGTAATCCGTCCATTATATAAGATATACTTCTGTACACTCAGTGTTTAATATTGCAAGGATTTCACTGTTTGGATGTTTTCGTGCGCATTCAGCTGAGATAAGGCTGTTTCATGATTGTTTTCATTTCTATACTGTCCCATAACTTAAACCTCACAAATGAAGTTAATATCTTAAAACATTTAGTTATGTCCCTTCAGTGTTTGATTCTGCAAGGATTTCACTGTTTTGGACCTGTTTTTCCATTTGTGTCTGTTTTGGTGAATAATTCAGCTGAGATAAGGCTGTTTCATGTTTTTTTTTCATTTCTCTACTGTCCCATAATATAAACCTCACAAATGAAGTCAACATCTTATGAGATATACCTAAGTATTCTCAGTGTTTGATTCTGCAAGGATTTCACTGTTTTGGACCTGTTTTTCCATTTGTGTCTGTTTTGGTGAATAATTCAGCTGAGATAAGGCTGTTTCATGTTTTTTTTTCATTTCTCTACTGTCCCATAATATAAACCTCACAAATGAACTTAGCATCTTATAAGATATACTTAAGTATTCTCAGTGTTTGAAATTGAGAGGATTTCACTGTTTGGATGTTTTTTTCTATCTGTGTCTTTTTTTTTTCGCATTCACCAAAGATAAAGCTGTGTTTGGATTTTTATAGATTATATACTGTCACATAATATAAACCTCACAAATGAAGTTAACATCTCATGAGATATACTTCTGTACCCTCAGTGTTTGATTTTGCAATGATTTCACTGTTTGGATGTGTTTTTCTATCTCTGTCTGTTTTTTTTCGCATTCAGCTGAGATAAAGCTGTCTTCGGATTTTTTTCGCTTCTCTACCATCCCATAACGTAAATCTCACAAATGATGTTAATATCTTAAAACATTTAGTACTGTCCCCTCAGTGTTTGATTTTGCAAGGATTTCAATTTTGGACCTGTTTTTACATTTGTGTCTGTTTTTGTGAAAATTCAGCTGAGATAAGGCTGTTTCATGATTTTTTTTTCATTTCTCTACTGTCCCAAGAAATAAACTTCACAAATGAACTTAGCATCTTATAAGATATAAGTCTGTACTCTCAGTGTTTAATTTTGCAAGTTTTTCACTGTTTGGATGTGTTTTACTATTTGTGTCTTTTTTTGTGCGCAAACCTCACAAATGAAATAAACATCTTAAATGATTTAGTTCTGTCCCCTCAGTTTTACATTTGGCAAGGATTTCACTTTTTGGATGTGTTTTTCTTTTGGTGTCTATTCGTGTGCGCAATAAGCTGAGATAAGGCTGTTTTCGAGTTTTTTTCATTTATCTACTGTCCAATAACCCAACCCTCACAAATGAACTTAGCATCTTATAAGATATACTTCTGTACCCTCAGTGTTTTATTCTGCAAGGAATTCGCTGTTTTGGATGTGTTTTAATATTTGTGTCTGTTTTTGTGCGCATTCAGCTGAGATAAGCCTGTTTGCATGATTTTTTTCATTTTTCTACTGTCCCATAATATGAACCTCACAACTTAAGTTAACATCTAAGAATAATTGGTTCTGTATCCTCAGTGTTTGATTTTGTAAGGATTCGACTTTTTGGATGTGGTTTTCTGATCGTTTATTATTGTGTGCGCATTACGCTGAGATTAGGACAGCTAGGGAAACTTGGCGTTGCCACCGAAAGACCACTGCCCAAAGCTTCCACCAGAGGGAAAATGACGAGAAGTAAGCTCCGTCTTGAAGGATTCAAAAATGACATAGTTTAGAATATCATCCAAAATGTGACAAAAATGTCACAGGTTAGTGTGTTGACCAAAATTTGACAAAAAAGGTCATAGTTTAGTATGTCGTCCAAAATTTGATAAAAAAAAGTCATACGTTAGTAT
>NW_025321581.1:5000-11572 GCF_019176455.1 Solea senegalensis
CTCCCCCTACAACCCTCAAGTGGAGGATTAAGTGGATGAGTCACAAAGTGACACCTCAGCTGGAAATCCTCAACTCGGTCCAACAAATCCAGCTTTCTCCAGTCGGGTTTGATGAAGGAGCTCCAGCTCGCCCTAATCCTCGAGCTACCAAAGTCTGCTGGAATGTCCTCAATTCACAACTGGAACGCACCGCAGGGATCCGATCATTCCAGATCGCCAATGTGTCCTCAAATCCAATCATGAAAACTACATTCAGAGATGGTTTGAGGACAAATGTGTCCACATTCCTGAGCTGCCTGCATGAATGTAATCCGTCCTCAGGACAGATCAGAGATAATCTGCATTCTAATGCAGATAATCATGATTTAGGTGGTCTTTAAATTTCAACATTGTTGGACTGTAAATGTGTCAATTTACCAAATCCCCACATTGCATGTTTTTGGACTGTAGGAGGAAGCCGGAGAACCCGGAGAGAACCCACGCACAAACGGGGACAACATGCAAACTCCACGCTTGTTCCAACCGGGGTTCGAACCCGGGTCTTCTCACTGCAAGGCGAGAGTGCTAACCACTACACCATTAAGTCTTCCTAACTAAATAAAGTCGCCCCCTGGTGGCTGTTTAATTAATTGTTATTGCATGATGAGATTAACCCAAGAATACTGATATTTGGCATCAGAGGCTAATTTATTGGTTGTCTTTTGAATTGGACGGTTCTGGGTTCGATTCCAGTATTCATGCCGATGTGTCCTTGAGGAAGACACTTAACCCCATGTTGCTCTTGACGGCTGTGCCGGCAGCGTGTGAATGGGTGAATGTGGGTGAGTCATCAAAGACAGACCAGTGGTCAACCAAAGCTTTCTCAAACCTGATTGGACAAACTCAACATGGTAACTAGTCGTAACATGTGGTTACTTGTCTTTACAGAGACTGGGTTTAGGTTAACTGTAGACTCTGTGAATCTGAGTTTGTCTCTGTAAATTGGCCTTTGATGGATTGATGACCTCACGCCAAATGTCAGCTGAGGTAGACTCCGCCCCCAACCATCAACCTTGAAGATTTAACGGTGGATAGATAAAGGATTGAAGGATGGGGGGAAAAATGGCCAGAGAGTTGTGTGACTGTGGGAGACTGAGCGGCGATGTTAGCCTCAAACATTCTCCACCAGCAGCCAAGGCTCTCCAATAAATAGTCCCGTGGTTATAATTTACAGCCGGTGTAGAATAACTTTGTCTGTTCTTGACCAGGTAAAGCAGCAGCTGCCAAAGACAACTGATGCGTGATGAGCGTAGCAGGTCTGACTCTGGAGTTCAACGACGAGAACGCTCCGTCGCGCTGAGAATGTCCAGTGCTGGAATAATAAAAACGCGAATCAAAGAGTCGCTGCAGCGTCTCGTATGACGGCGAGGACGTGCCGCGTCCAAACCGCCGCGCAGTTAATGATCTTAACACCCGCGGACGCTCGGACACACACACTGTCGTGAGCGTGATACTGCATGAGGAATGAGCATCTGTGGATAAAGAGAGAGAGAGAAATGTGGAACGGCAGATAAGTGTTTCCCCATGTGCACCCGGGGCAGTGACTGACCCTGTGAAGAGGGCTCGAACCCGGCTGTCTGTGCCAGGCCCAAAGGCACTGAGGAATCAGTGGAATGAAGGAGATCAGTAAAAAACAACCTTCATCTCTGCACACGTGCTGTTTGAGAGGAGATGAAGTGAGGAAGACCAGACTGAGAGAACTCCACAGGCTTCTGTGTAATGTTTTATTTACGGGTCTCCTGAGACGTCGGCCGACTCTAAGGGTCGGTGCACACGAGAACAGGATTAAGAAAATCTGCAAACGCTTTTATCGTCGCAGATTTTTATTCACATGAAACTGCCGTCCAGGGAGCCGTACAACGCTATTTTTGGAAAACGAGTGCCAAAGTGAAAAAAAACATCCGTGCTTTCGATTTCATGTATACGACCAATATCGTCTATAAAGCAAACGTTTAGTTTCCACACAAAGACGTGTAACTTCAACTTCTGCATGTCATGAGAAACATCATCCACCGGTGCCCACGGTCGTCCACAGACGCCCACCGTCTCCCAGCATCGTCCATGGTCGTCCACAGACGCCCACCATCTCCCAGCATCGTCCATGGTCGTCCACAGACGCCCACCGTCTCCCAGCATCGTCCATGGTCGTCCACAGACGCCCACCGTCTCCCAGCATCGTCCATGGTCGTCCACAGACGCCCACCGTCGCCCCGGAATCGTCCATGGTCGTCCACAGACGCCCACCGTCACCCAGCATCGTCCACAGACGCCCACCGTCGCCCCGGAATCGTCCACAGTCGTCCATAGATGCCCGCTGTCATCCACCATTGTCCACCGACGCCCACGGTCGTCCACCAACACCCATGGTCGTCCACCGCCGTGGTTCAAGGCTGTGGCGGTGTTACAGCGCCACACACAGGCCCGGCATATGTACGACGAGTCCTTGTTTTTGGTGATTTTGTGTATGAAGACATTCCTTGAAATCATGCCATATTTAACAAACAAAAAGATAAAGATGGTACAGGGAGAGTTCTGATATCATGAAGACAATCTGTGATCACAAAAACCACATTCAGCTGCTTGAGGACGAATGTGTCCACATTAGTGAGCTACATCAACACAAACACAGACATGAGACACATCTGTTTAGTCGCTCAATAAAAAACATTCACCACAACGTCACAAAACCTAAGTGAAGCCAGATCTGCGCTCATGTGGTCACAGGAGTCGTATTTAACGTCGTCTTCATGCGCTTGTTCATGTTTGAACGAGGCTCAGTGTCAACACTGTCGGCATCATTTAAACCAGAAATAACATCTTTCCACAGGAAAGTCCCATCATGACATCACCCGTGGTTACAACGTGACATTCATGAAACAGTATCTACGTCACATGATCACGTCTTTATCTCACTGTGAGACAGGAAACTGATGTTTGTAAACCCTTCACTCTCCCACACCAAAGTCCATAGAGAACATCACACACACAGAAGTTGCGACGACTCGTGCTGCGACGACTCGTGCTGCGACTCGTGCTGCGACTCGTGCTGCGACGACTCGTGCTGCGACTCGTGCTGCGACTCTGCTACGACTCTTGCTGCGACTCGTGCTGCGACGACTCTTGCTGCGACTTCGTGCTGCGGCGACTCTTGCGACTT
The DNA here is from genome assembly GCF_019176455.1 of Solea senegalensis. Taxonomy (NCBI): domain Eukaryota; kingdom Metazoa; phylum Chordata; class Actinopteri; order Pleuronectiformes; family Soleidae; genus Solea; species Solea senegalensis. The sequence continues at coordinate 8,197 of NW_025321581.1, forward strand.
TCACTACGACTTCGTGCTGCGGCGACTCGTGCTGCGGCGACTTCGTGCTGCGACGACTCTTGCTGCGACTCGTGCTGCGACGACTCGTGCTGCGACGACTCTTGCTGCGACTCGTGCTGCGACGACTCGTGCTGCGACGACTCGTGCTGCGACGACTCTTGCTGCGACGACTCTTGCTGCGACTCGTGCTGCGACTCGTGCTGCGACGACTCGTGCTGCGACGACTCGTGCTGCGACGACTCGTGCTGCGACGACTCGTGCTGCCATATCGATTTCTAGCAGCTTATTCAGAGTGAACTTTAGGGCCAAACGCTGCAGCTCTGGGAGAAGAAAGAGTTCTGAGAAAAACAACATGTGAACGCAGGTGCTCTGGGATGTGTGTGTGTTTCCAGGTTGAGGATTTGTTGTCATGAGGAAAGAAAAAGGCTCACAGCCAGTGAACAGAGACGCTTCCCCTCTTCTACTCAGATATCTGTTTAGACTTCATAGATTAGCGATGACTCCATTGGCCTCGCATTAAAGCGGCTCACACACACGCACATGCACACGTGTGTGTGTGTGTGTGTGACCTTCACGTCTGCGTGGCTGTCTTGTTTGAACAGGAGAAGCAGTGAAGCAGAGCGAGGACAGACGGCGACGCCGGGGTCTTTCACGGCGCGCCCCCGCGTCCGTCCTGCGTCTGCTGAGAAACAGACAGAAAACAGTCACCGCGAGCAACTCGACAAATCATGGCGTGGTGAGAGGACGCGTCAGCGGGGACGGTGACTCATCCTTTCTTTGGGTCAACGTTGGACTCACGTGTTTGTCAACGTGGCCGCGTTATGTCAATGTTCTGACTGTGTTCATTTATTAAAGCTGCTCAAAAATGTTGTGTTGATTTGATTAATCATCGACTAAAACTGAAGCAGGAACGTGGTCTCCATGGAAAACAAGGAAAAACTGATTTAAGGCACTTCATAAAAGACTTCTACGTGAAGTCAATGATGTCTTAAGAACGTGTTCACGTCTTTGTCTCACTCTCCCACACCAAAGCCCAGAGAGAAAACCAGTGACTTTAGCTGCAGGGACACAGGAGCTGCTGGTCCTCTGCTGCCTCGTGTGGTCACTTTGTGTCACTGAGGTCAATCTGAATGTAGATTTTCAAAAGCTGAATTGATCGATAACATATTAGAACATAGTGATGGAGGCAGCAGTGGATCAACACCAACAACACAATCACTGTGTGCTGTGATGTTAAATCACTGGTTCTCTCTGTGGGCTTTGGTGTGGGAGAGTGAGTGGTTTTCTTCAGGTAACAGAATTCAAAGAGCAGTGATGTGACTCATTCAGTTTGTGGTTGCTGTGCCACAGAGCATGACAGGGCAGATAATGTGATGTGTGGGTGCAAAGAGGCAGAGAGACCGAGGACGAGGAGAGTCGTGCTGCCTCCCTCCCTCCCTCCCTCCCTCCCTCCTTCCTTCACCGTCAGGTGAAAAAATAAACAGTAGTGTGATCTCAGGGAGCTCCTGTTCACGTCCACGTCACCTTGTTGGCGTTCGCTCGCTCTGTGACTGAGGGAAGTGAATATTTCAGTGTGTGTGTGAAAATAGACTGAGACGACCTGATAATCCTGAGGCTGACGTCACTGTGTGTGTGTGTGTGTGTGTGTGTTTGAGGATTAAGATCTGGTTTTAAGATTAGGTACAAGGGAATGTGTTCTGTCTTTGAGTGTCCTCACTGAACATGCTGGACCAGAATGTGCTGTGTGTGTGTGTGTGACTGACCAGAACCTGGTCCTCATGAGGCAGAACCTTGTGTGTGTGTGTGTGTGTGTTACGTGGTTGATTACCTAATGTTTGACTGATGCTGGATCCAGAATGTGCAGCAGCTCTGATTACAGCGGCGCCGCAACCTGAACAACCTGTGGCTTTTTATAGTGTTAACACTGAGACACACACACTCAGACACACACACACACACACACACACCGCATGAACCATGAACGAACACACACACACACACACACACACACACACAGACGAACCGCATGCATACGCATGCTGCGCATCCGCGCACCCACACAGACATGCAAAACCTGCAGCAGCGCACACCGCACCCCGGGCCACACACACACACACCGCCAGACACCATGAACACACACACACACACACACACACACACAGACAGACCGCATGCCGCGCATGCATGCCTGCAGCACACACAGACATGTGCAAACACCGCGCTTGCAGACACACACACACACACACACACACACACACAGACATGCAAACACACACACGCACACAGACACACAAATCTCTGTTGTTTCCTCTGAATGTTTTAATGTAACAGAATAAATCACATGATCATTAAACAGAAAACAGCAGCAGTGATGATGTCATGATGATGTCATCATCATATTTTGGTGATTTAATGTCTTTACTGTGTATTTAGTTTATTGTTTACAGGACAATCATCAATCTTCTGTAAATATCTCTAATCTGGTTTTACCTTGTGTTTTCTTGATTTCCCTCATCTCAACTTGTGTTGTCTAATCTCATTTAATCTTCAGTCATCTTGAATTATCTCATCTCAATTTAGAACTCAAAAAGACAAAAACAAAAAGCAGTTTGTGTGATTTTTCAGCTTCTTAGACGTGAATATTTTATCGTGCATGTGAATGTAAGACTAAGACATTAGAACGTCATCATGATTCATATTTTTACACATTTTCTGAACCAAACAAATAATGGATGAATGATTAGTAACAACAACACACTAACACATTACCTTCTTGTTCACACACTGTGTTTGTGTCATGTGACACGGTTCCTAAGAACCATCATCAGTCACCTCAGTTCACTGTCAAACTCTGGGCTGTGTGTGAACACATGAAGAGATCGCCCTCTCACCCTCTCACCACCGCGTGTCTACTCTGAGGCGTCAGCCGTCGTCGTCGTCGTCGTCGTTGTTGTTGTGTTACTGTTGTCAGAGGGTAAACTGACAACGTCGCCCAGCAGAGAAGAGTAGTTGATGTTTTTCACGACGTCTGCACCAGAGTCCGTCCTCATGTTCACTTCAAACTGAAGACGACAGGAAACACAAGACATGTGTGCGTGTGTGTGCGTGTTTGTGCGTGTGTGTGTGCGTGTGGGGGAGAGTGAGTGCTTCACAAACTTCAGTTTCCTGTTGTTAAAGTGTGTGTAACAGTCACTAAAAATCTGTTTTCTTGTGTTTCTAAGTGAAAACATGGCCCGGTTGTGAGCAGCAGGGGGCGCTCACAGTCACAGTCAGTGCTGATTATGTGTTGGTGCTTTGATAAAAAAAAAAAAGTCTCTTCAAACGCTGAAAACCTGCTGTTTGTAACATGAGAGGCTAAGAGTCACTCTCACTCACA
>NW_025321582.1:0-6827 GCF_019176455.1 Solea senegalensis
TTATTGATGTTTTGTTTTGCATTTCCAGGAGAGTGAGCAGTCACGTTGGACACGTGAACAACATAAACTGTTCCGTGCTATGCGGCCATATTTCTCTGGCCGAAGCAGGGGTTCCCTAATTCGGGCCATTGAGTTTGGCACCTCCATGAGTAAGACTGAACACATTGTGTATGTGTGCAGGTGTGTGTTGAGTGTTTTCTCGCTACATTCACCGTCATGTGTGTTTCATCTTTTCAGATGCATACATGGTGGAGTATGCCCAATTCACATACTGCCCCGAGGGAACTGTAAAAATGAGGGAAAATGCACAGACAAAGGTCAGCCGGGCAAAGGTCTTTGTGAAATATCTTTGCCTCGGCTGCCCTTCCCTGGCGCTCTGGGACTGGACATTTTGGTTCAACGTCCCCCTCCTGAAGTTGTAAGTATTGAATGCACGGGGGATAAGCATGTTCCTTCTTTGTCTTTTACTTAGGTTTTGATGATGATGATGATGATGAAGTATTGGAAAGATGTGACTGAAACTAAATCCAGACTGGTCTTCTTTCTACAGTTACCCTGCTCTCCTGCGCAATGTTGGCCTGGCCCCAGCGACAGTTGCGCTGTATGTGGGACACACCGCCCAAGCACTCCCGCCTGAAAAGTTCCCAGGTCAATGTCCTCGTGAGGGAGTTGCGAAAGGTTTACAGAGACATTGGGAGGAAACTCCTTGGACACCAATCGCTTGTTAAACAGGACAAGCAGCAGCAGCGGCTGGTGTCCAAGGAGGACCTGGCCCAGTGTCAGGCCTTGGCCAGGGCGAAAATGCCTGAATTGCTTGGTGAGTCTGTATTGCCTCTCTCTCTCTTTCTCTCTCACACACTTTTTGTCAGAGCCTAAAAGCTTTAAGTGTGCATGTCTAAGAGTTCTCTTCTCTCTCTTAGTCTAATTACAGAGGACATGAGAAAGGCGCCAGCCAGAGACCCCAGGACCCGCTACAGGTTCTTTGGCTACCTGGCGGCCTACCTTTCATGTATCTATGGCCACAGGTCAGGAGTGCTCACGAAAATGAAAGTAAAAGAGGTCAAGGACGCCGTGGGAGACAAAAGGGCGGGCTACCTGGTGAATGTAAGTATCATTTTAATCTCATTCCGAAAACTTTTCCCAACACTTGGACGTCAATTTTTGTTCATGTACCACACTTACAAATTGGCGGTGTCATACTTTGTCTCCTGCAGGTAATGGAGCACAAAACTGTTAGAAAATTTGGCGTGGCGCAGATTTATCTAACAAGTGAAGAATATGGGTGGTGCACCGAGTGGCTCCGCCTCCGACAGCGGGCGGTCCCCACAAACCATTACTTTTTCTCCGCCCTTGGCCGCGGTGAGGCCAAGGATCTGTTCAAGTATTTCCGGAAGGCCTGGAAAGAGATGGGCTTGAGGGGATCGCCCACCCTCACGGACATCAGGTTGGCGGTGGCTACCTATGTAGGTGTCAAAAACACATGATGAGGATTTGGTCAATTTGTGGCCTGTCAGTTGTGTTCGTCTCACTGAAACTTGTTCATTAATGCCTCATTTTCTTTTCTCTAGAATTTCGAATCCAACGATTCAGAGGTACGCCAGTATGTGGCAACGTTCATGTGCCATGATGTTAGGACACAGGAACGCTTCTACTCCCTCCACAACACCTTGACCCGAGCGAAGCAGATGAGGGAGCTCTTTGTGTGCATGTCACTGAGAAGAGGAACACATGCTCCCTCATCTGCTTCCACTGTGTCCTCCACCTCTGTGCCCTCCACCTCTGAGCCCTCCACGCCCTCCACCTCTGTGCCCGCCATCTCCACGCACAACACTGCTGAGGAGGAGATGGATCCGAAGGTAAGTTAAAATAAAACCTTGCAATTGCTATCACACCACAGTCCAAGTTCACTAAGCTCATGTGTACCTTTTCTTTGTTTTGAAGCTTACCCCACGGAAGTATGGGCCCTCTCCCTCACAGATCCTGGTAAAAAAAATAAAAGTGAGGCTTGGCTTCAGCCCAAGAAAGAAATATCCCTCCAGGGCCCGGAGGACATGAGTGTGTTTAAAAAAAAAAAAGAAAAAAAAAAGGTTCAGTGTGTCTATTTTTTATTTTTGTTGACTGAGTGACTGTGTGTTACCCTTACCCTATTATTAATCAATCCCAAGCCCAAACCAGGATATTCATCATTCGAAAGCCTTATTCTTAATCTATCTCATCCTAGTTGTAAATCACAGAAACCAATTATGATAGTCACAGTTTATCGTTCACCTGCACTGTCTGTACTGTCTGATAATAATATGAATACATTCAAAGAGACAGTGCAACCTTTATTTAACTCGGTGCCATATGTCAGTACATCTGAAGGTACCTTTTGTGATTTTACTCCCGCCCTCATAGATAACCTTGTTGATAGTACAGCAGCCTCACTGCGTACTACATTAGATCGTGTTGCCCCTCTGAAAAAGAAAGTGGTGAATCAGATGAGACGAGGACCATGGTTTAACTCCAATACTTGTGCTCTTAAACAGACGTTACGTAGATTAGAAAGAAAATGGCGTTCCAGTAACCTAGAGGAACTTCATATAGCCTGGAAAGATGGTTTTGTAGCTTACAAAAAAGCCCTACACAAAGCTAGAGCTGCCTATTATTCTTCTCTAATTGAAGAAAATAAGAATAATCATAGATTTCTTTTCAGCACTGTAGCCAGGCTGACACAGAGCCACAGCTCCACTGAACCATCTATTCCTTTAACACTGAGCAGTGATGACTTTATGAACGTCTTTGTGAATAAAATAACATCAATTAGAGAAAAATGGATCATCTCCTCCCTCATATTGGGACTGACTCATCTTCTAGTACAAGAGCTTTAGAAGCACCAGGTGCACAGTTAGACAGTTTCTCCCCTATAGATCTCCCTGAGTTAACATCATTAGTTTCATCGTCTAAGCCATCAACCTGTCAGTTAGATCCTATCCCCACCAAACTGTTTAAAGATGTGTTTCCTTTAATTAACAACTCTATATTAACTCAAATTAATCTATCCTTATTAACTGGATATGTGCCCCAAACGTTTAAAGTAGCAGTTATTGCGACCCTTGACCCAGATATTTTAGCTAATCACCGACCTATATCTAATCTTCCCTTTGTCTCTAAAATCTTAGAAAAGGCAGTTGCCAATCAATAATGTGAATATCTGCGCATTAATGGCCTGTTTGAAGATTTTCAGTCAGGTTTTAGATTAAACCATAGCACAGAAACAGCACTAGTTAAAGTTAGTAATGATCTTCTCTTGGCGTCAGATAATGGTCTAGTTTCTTTACTTGTCCTGTTAGATCTTAGTGCTGCATTTGACACCACTGATCATGATATTCTACTGCAGAGATTGGAGCAGACTCTTGGTATCACAGGTGCCGCCCTCTGCTGGTTTAAATCATACTTATCTGATAGATTCCAGTTCGTTCACGTTAATGATAAAGCCTCACTACAAACAAAAGTTAATTGTGGAGTTCCACAAGGCTCAGTGCTTGGGCCTATACCTTTTACCTTATATATGCTTCCTCTAGGGAACATTATTAGAAAGCATAACATACACTTTCATTGTTATGCAGATGACACACAGCTATATTTATCAATGAGGCCGGATGAAATAAATCAGGTTGTTCAACTCCAGGAATGTCTCAGAGACATTAAGTCCTGATGACCTGTAACTTTCTACTTTTAAACTTTTATACTCGGCCCTAAACACCTCAGAGAAAAACTTTCTGCCCACATTGTCACTTTAGATGACATCACCCTGGCTTCCAGTTCCACTGTGAGGAACCTTGGAGTTACTTTTGACCAGGAAATGCCTTTTGATTCACACATAAAACTAATTTCCAGAACAGCCTTCTTCCACCTGCGGAACATTATGAAAATTAGAAACATTCTGTCTTTACAGGATGCTGAAAAACTAGTTCATGCTTTTGTTACATCTAGATTAGATTACTGTAACTCCTTATTAGCAGGATGTTCTAACAAGTCTGTCAGAATCCTTCAGTTAATTCAAAATGCTGCAGCACGAGTTCTGACAGGAACTAGAAAGAGAGACCATATAACTCCAGTGTTAGCTTCTCTACACTGGCTCCCCGTACAGTTTAGAATAAAATTTAAAATCCTCCTCCTCACGTACAAAGCACTAAATGGTCATGCCCCTTCATACCTGAAAGACCTGGTCTTACCCTATCACCCTAAGAGACCACTTAGGTCACAAAATACAGGTTTACTTGTGGTTCCCAGAGTCTGTAAGAGTAGAATGGGAGGCAGAGCCTTTAGTTACCAGGCTCCTCTACTGTGGAACCAGCTTCCAATGATAGTTCGGGAGGCGGACACTCTCTCTGTATTTAAAGTTAAACTTAAAACTTTCCTTTTTGATAAAGCTTATAGTTAGAGCTGGTTCAGGGAAACCTGGACTATACAAATAAAATTGAATTGAATTGAATTATTGATGTTTTGTTTTGCTTTTCCAGGAGAGTGAGCAGTCACGTTGGACACGTGAACAACATAAACTGTTCCGTGCTATGCGGCCCTATTTCTCTGGCCGAAGCAGGGGCTCGTTAATTCGGGCCATTGAGTTTGGCACCTCCATGAGTAAGACTTAACACATTGTGTATGTGTGCAGGGGTGTGTTGAGTGTTTTCTCGCTACATTCATCGTCATGTGTGTTTCATCTTTTCAGATGCATGCGCCTTGGAGGAATATACCCACACCTACTGTCCGAGGTACTGTAAAAATGAAGGAGGAATGCACAGGCGAAGAAGGTCGAACCCCAAGGTTTCAGTAAAAGAGTATCTTTTGCCTCGGCTGCCCCGCCAACTCTGCGACTGGACATTTTGTTCCAGCGTCCCCTCCTGAAGTTGTAAGTGGTGAGATGCGTGGAGGATAAGCATGTTCCTTCTTTGCAAGTCTTTTGCTTAGGTTTTGATGATGATGATGATGTAGTATTGGAAAGATGTGACTGAAACTAAATCCAGACTGGTCTTCTTTCTACAGTTACCCTGCTCTCCTGCGCAATGTTGGCCTGGCCCCAACGACAGTTGCGCTGTATGTGGGCCAGGCCATCTCGTTCCTGGAACACCTGAGGGACACGCCGCCCACGCACTGCCGCCTTAAAACCTCCCAGGTCAATGTCCTCGTGAGGGAATTGAGAAAGGTGTACAGAGACCTTGGGAGGAAACTCCTTGGACACCAGTCGCTTGTTAAACAGGACAAGGCAGCCGCGGCTGGTGTCCAAGGAGGACCTGGCCCAGTGTCAGGCCTTGGCCAGGGCGAAAATGCCTGAATTGCTTGGTGAGGCTGTATTGCCTCTCTCTCTCTTTCTCTCTCACACACTTTTTGTCAGAGCCTAAAAGCTTTAAGTGTGCATGTCTACGGGTTCTCTTCTCTCTCTTACTCCTAGTACAGGGACATGAGAAAGCCAGCCAAGAGAGACCCACAGGACCAGCTTCCACAGGTTCTTTGGCACCTGGCGGCCTGCAGCTACGTTTATATAGCCAGCCTGGCAGGAGTGCTCCGCGAAAATAGAAAGTAAAGGTCAAAATTTGCCGTGGGAGACAAAAGGCCGGGCTACCTGGTGAATGTAAGTATCATTTTTAATCATTCCGAAAACTTTTCTACGGGCGTCAATTTTTGTTCATGTACCGTTGCCTGAGGTAAAGCGGTGTCATACTTGTCTCCTGCGAATGGGCACAAAACTGTTAGAAAATTTGGCGTGGCGCAGATTTATCTAACAAGTGAAGAATATGGGTGGTGCACCGAGTGGCTCCGCCTCCGACAGCGGGCGGTCCCCACAAACCATTACTTTTTCTCCGCCCTTGGCCGCGGCGAGGCCAAGGATCTGGTCAAGTATTTCCGGAAGGCCTGGAAAGAGATGGGCTTGAGGGGATCGCCCACCCTCATGGACATCAGGTCGGCGGTGGCTACCTATGTAGGTGTCAAAAACACATGATGAGGATTTGGTCAATTTGTGGCCTGTCAGTTGTGTTCGTCTCACTGAAACTTGTTCATTAATGCCTCATTTTCTTTTCTCTAGAATTTCGAATCCAACGATTCAGAGGTACGCCAGTATGTGGCAACGTTCATGTGCCATGATGTTAGGACACAGGAACGCTTCTACTCCCTCCACAACACCTTGACCCGAGCGAAGCAGATGAGGTACCTCTTTGTGTGCATGTCACTGAGAAGAGGAACACATGCTCCCTCATCTGCTTCCACTGTGTCCTCCACCTCTGTGCCCTCCACCTCTGTGCCCGCCACCTCCACCTCCACCTCTGAGCCATCCACCTCCACGCACGACACTGCTGAGGAGGAGATGGATCCGAAGGTAAGTTAAAATAAAACCTTGCAATTGCTATCACACCACAGTCCAAGTTCACTAGGCTCATGTGTACCTTTTTCTTTGTTTTGAAGCTTACCCCACGGAAGTATGGGCCCTCTCCTTCTCAGCTCCTTGTAAAAAAAATAAAAGTGAGGCTTGGCTTCAGCCCAAGAAAAAAATATCCTTTCAGGGCCCGGAGGACATGAGTGACTCCTGCCTGTGAGTGTGTTTGAAACAAAAAAACGAAAAAAAAATAATAATTTTTTATTTTGTTGTATTTTTTGTTTTGTTTCTTGTTTTTATTTTTCTTGTTTCTGTTGTAGTTTTTATTTTGTTTTACTTTTTTGTTTTGGTTCAACTTTTTATTTGATCTTATTTTTTTTACCTCCACATGGGCACTGCCGTGACGTGGAGGCTTACAGCATGTGTGATATCACAGCCTCTGGATTTTCTCAGAGGCTCTAAGATCACACTA
>NW_025321583.1:0-20205 GCF_019176455.1 Solea senegalensis
TCATCATCATCATCATCATCAACATCATCACTATCATCATCATCATCATCTAATAAATCAATAAAACATTTAAAAATGAGGCACAAAACTCTCACACCAAACCCCATAGAGAAAATCAATGATTTTAACATCACACACACACACACACACACACAGAGGAGTTGTTGATCCACTGCTGCCTCCATCACTAACTTCTAACGTGTTATTTAGTTAATTCGGCTTTTGAAACAATTCATTATGACTTAACTCAGTGACACAAAGTGACCACACGAGGCAGCAGAGGACCAGCAGCTGCTGTGTCCCCGCAGCTAAAATCACTGGTTTTCTCTCTGAGGTTTGGTGTGGGAGCGTGAGTGTGTGTGTGTGTGTGTGGTCTCACAGTGAGATAAAGACGTGATCATGTGACTTGTTTAAATTAACATTTGAACAAAAACAAAAGTAACTGCAGCTGTTAAACACAGTCAATGATCTACATTTGACCACATTCATAAATATATAGTTACTGTTTCTAATCATCTTTGTCACTCTCCTGCACACGTTTGGTGATGGCGAGGAAAAGTGAGTTAGGAAAGGAACCGAGGATGCAAGAATTGAGTTTTTGTGAGTAAAACTTTTTTCAAACATCAGTGGACTCTGATCTGCTGATCCAGATGAAGATGAAGAGACTCTGACCCTGTCATCATGTTTCCTCTCCCCCTCTCTCTCTCTGAGAGGAAAATAATTACTGCCACTGGTCACGCGGTGGATAAGCGACGCGGCCACATTTCAGAGCTAATGCTGTGGGAGGTCGGAGGTCGGCGCGGCGGCCTCGTTACTGTGTAAATAAAAAACTTTATGGACTGTGTCGGTGATGAAGACGCTGTTTTGTAGATAGTTAAGATAAAGCCGCGTCATGAATGATTTCAATCCATGACTCTGACCGTGTGACTCTTTAACGAGGCTGCGAGCGTGTGGGGAAGATTTATAGCGCGACACCTCGCCGCAGGTGGAGCCGCGTGAATAATTCACACGTGACAGCGGCAGAGCGAGAACGCTCAAATAAGAAGAATAATACAAACGTGACTCTGTCAGAGCAGGTGAGGCGAGGAGACGACAGGCCGGACTGCAGCCAGGAGGCGGAGTCACGATCATGTGACTGACAGCAGAGACAGAACTGAGAATGACTCACTCTCCCACACCAAAGTCCGGGGTCTGGTGTTAGCTGCTAACGTTAGCATCCATGTTCAATAACATACAATATATTATCATTCAGCATTAGGTATTTTAATGCCATATTAGCATGTTAGCATATATATCACCTAACAAAATGGCTGCCAGTGGCAGGAAAGTGAAGTTTGTAAAGCGCTCACTCTCTCACACCAAAGTCCGGGTTCTGGTGTTAGCTGCTAACGTTAGCATCCATGTTCAATAACATACAGTATATTATCATTCAGCATTAGGTATTTTAATGCCATATTAGCATGTTAGCGTATATATCACCTAACAAAATGGAAAGTGAAAGTTTGTAAAGCGCTCACTCTCTCACACCAAAGTCCATAGAGAAAATCAGAAAACATGATCTGCGTATGAAGAAATCCACAGGAACAGAAACTACGACGTCGTAAGAACACAGTGTTATGATGATGATGATGATGATGATTGAACATTGTCGTCATTTGTAGACGCTCCCTGACTTTGTGCTTGTTCCCCACAATCATGACACAAACAAGCACAATAAGAATAAGTCATGTGATTAATGTGCACAGATGTCACCTCCGGGCCGCCGTACTTCACAAACGACAAAACCTGTTTGTGTTTGTGAATCAGGAGCCTGTGGACCTGTTCTCCTCCTGCTCCTCACCCTCTCACCCTCCTCCTCCTCACCCTCCTCGGCTGATTATTGAAAGTGTCCTCTGGGTGAGAACATAAAGCAATAACACGCCGAGCTAACGCGGTTAACGACCAAGCACATTGGCCTCCATACAAGAGCGAGGCCACAATCTAATAGTGAGGTGGCAATATGTGAGCGGAATTACAGCATTAGTTTTCATCAGTGTCGCCCCCTGGCAGCGGGGGGAGGGGCTACACGACACACACACACACACACACACACACACACACACACATCAAATCCAGAAATAAAAACACATTAAGTCCACAATAGTTTTCTTCTCTGCTGCTAAACTTTGAAGAAGAGGACCAATGTGACAGGGTGAATATGATAGGATGAAAATGACAGAGTGAACATGACAGGATAAACATGGCAGGATGAACATGACTGGATGAACATGACAGGATGAACATGATAGGATGATGAAAATGATCGGGTGGACATGACAGGATGAAAATGACAGGGTGAAAATGACAGGATGAACTTGACTGGATGAACATGACAGGATGAAAATGACAGGAGGAACATGACAGGATGAAAATGATTGGATAAAATGACAGGATGAAAATGATCCAGTGAACATGACAGGATGAAAATGATCGGGTGGACATGACAGGATGAAAATGACAGGGTGAAAATGACACGATGAACATGACAGGATGAACATGACTGGATGAACATGACAGGATGAACATGACAGGATGAACATGACAGGATGAACATGGTGATGATGTTTGTTGTCACGTTAATAAAACATTTGATTTTATACGTTAAATTGTTTAATCGCAGTTTATATGGATGTGACATTTTTGGCCTTAAGGTGCCAAGAGTGTAGTTCTGGTGCAGGGGTCAAATATGAAATGTGATTTTTATTTATTTTATCATTTTTGTTTTTACAAAAAGTAATAAAAAAGTAAATGTTTTAGGGAGAATATTTCTTGGACCTCAACAAGGTAGAAATCATGGAAGTGAAGTCAAATCTGTTTAAACTTATTTATTCTATTTTATTTTATTCTATTATGTTGTTGACGTATGAGACAAAACTACAGGTTTTCCCCAAAGGGCAGCCTGTGGCCAAGGGGAAAGGGAACTTAACTTGTAACCAGAGGGTTGCCGGTTCAAATCCCCACCCGGCCAAAAAGGGCTGGGGTACCCCTGAGCAAGGTACCCAACCCCCAATGCTCCCCGGGCGCCACTCAGTGTGGCAGCCCACTGCTCCTAATTCTAGGATGGGTCAAAATGCAGAGGAATACTTTCCCTAAGGGGATTAATAAAAACAAACTTTAAAAGATGGAGAACAGGAATTATGAAGCAATATTTTCTCCTCCTCATCCTCGGCAGCAGTAAAGTGTCACAGAAGAAGCAGCAGCAGCAGCATTTCCTATTTGGATTTCGTTAAAGCGCGACTTTTTCCTACAATAAATACAAAAGCCTTTCTATCGTAAATGTTAATCTTTGGACTAAAAGGTTTTCTTGTTTTTTTTATCTCCTGTATTTATGTACGTAACAAACGTTTGTTGTACGAGTTTTCGGTCGATTTGTACAATGATCACATTAATATCGTATGATTTTGTTGAGGAAGAAACTGTAAAGTGAACAGTTTAAATACTATACTAGATAATATATAATACAGTTATTGGAAACACGTTCTTTAGGTTAAAAGACATTTGTGTGTATGAGACGTATCGTACAGTATGAACTGAATTATTCATGACAAACACAAACATTTTTCTGCTCATATATCAGATTAAAAGTGTGAAAGAAAGTGTAAATAAATAAATGAATGAATGAATAAATAGGGAGATTAAAATCATGGTTGGAGGTTAATGCTGCAGCTGCTGTGAAATGACCATCACATTAATAATGCAGCAGCAGCAGCAGAGCTGAGTTCACTGTACTGAAACCCCAGCGACTTTAATGTAAGATGTAAATATAAATTCCCTGCAGGTGGCAGTGTTGTGGTGTTAATGGTCAATTGAATCTGGAAATAGTGAAAATGTACTAATTTAGTTTTTACTGATAAAGAAAATAACTTTTGTTTAATTGTAGCGTCTATGAATGCGTCATTTTTGTCCTTAAGGTGCCGAGTGTGTAGTTCTGGTGCAGAAATGTGATTTTTATTTATTTTATAATTTTTACAAAAAGTCATAAAAAAGTCATGTGTGTGTTATAAGTTAGAAGATTGATTATTTATAAATCGATCGTTTAATAATTATGCGGCGAGTAGAACAAGCTCGAGCGCGTGTGCTGCAGTCATTACAGAGCAAACAGCAGCCGGACCTGCACTCAAGTTCAACAGAGACTCTGAGCTCCAGCGCCTAATGTTTCCTGCAGAGTCCAGGGATTCACTCGCTTTTATTCACCGCCTGTTTCATAAATGAACTCCTGCATTATTCCAGAACACACACACACACACACACACACACACACACACTGCAGTCTGCGCTTCATTATCTGCAGTTCTCTCCTTATTATTTTACCTTTTTAAATGTATTATTTCACATGTTTTCACTGTTTTCACGCGAGTGTCTTCACGTCGACATGTCACCTAATGTAAATAAGACATTTGAACTCAGTGATGGAGGCAACAGTGGATCTCTGTGGGCTTTGGTGTGGGAGAGTGAGTCAACCAAATCTATATATAAAGCATATTTTAAAAGAATACAAAGTATTCTGTGTATAAAGTACTTTAACGTGAAACTTGAGTAAAAGTACATAAGTATGTGACCAGAAAAACTTTGGTAGAAGTTGAAGTCACTTTAACTTAAGTAAAATAGTTAAGTAGAGGAAATGTACTGCAGTAAAAGTACAAGCTGCTAGAAACAGAAATCACACACTGTGATGTTTGTCATCGACATCACAGTGTGTGTGTCTGATTACACACACACACCTTCTCTAACAATGGCCGCTGAGTCCTCTTCAGTCCTGATTTAATCAAACCGGAAGTGGTCTTTTGTCATGCGTGGTGTGAGCGGCTGAGACAAAAGGCCGCGGTCACGTAAACAAACGACGGATTAAACGGCGACGCCGCAGCCGCCGGGTTTTCACTGTCAGCTGTTTGAGTCCAGAGTCCAGAGTCCAGAGTTTGAAACCTGATTCTGGTTCAGTGGCGGACAAAGTCAGATCTGCTCCCGTGTGAAGTTTGTCCACAAACATCGAGACATCATTAGAAGTTTAAAACCAGACTTCAGCTGTACACATCATTAACACACACACACACACACACACACGCACTGATCCACATCCCATAATTGCCTCCGGAGTTGAAAGAGACAGAAAGTCTCTCTCCTGCCGTCGGCGGCGTCCTTCATTAGCTCGTCTCCAAAGTCATCGACGAGGCTCAGAAGACGCCGCGTCCACCGTCACAGACTTTATGTTGAAAGACAAACAGGAAGTGAACACAAACAGCTGTGATTTCACGTCCTTTTCTTCTTCTGTCTGATTGAGGACAAAAACGTCTTCTGAGGAGTTTTATTTTTATCGTGTTGTCAAACTCAACGTCTGCACCTGCTCACAGTTCACTGGTTTCCAGGTCTGTGGACACGCTGCTTTGTCTCTCTGTCCATCTGTGTGTCCTCACTTCACTGAAGACAAACATCTGCTCCACTGGAGGACATTTGACTCTGATGTGGTTAAGACGTTCCAGGAAATGTAAATGTAAGAGCGACAGTATCACAGTCAGAGTAAATATAATTCAATGTTTTACATGAATGTGTTGATTATGTTTCATGTGTTCATCAAATCAACTACAGTAGCTTGCTAGCAAACCATTGCTAATATGTAAACAAACATTATTAATGTATGGTCAAATCATCTGCATTAGCTCGCTAACTAGCACACTTTGACATAGCGACAAGATTAACCACCGCTTTGTATTTATGAAATAACAAAATTGTTTTTTAGCTATAAGCTCGCTAGCTAGCAAACGGAGCTGTAACGCAAACTAATGTGTTTATCAAACACAGTGGTTTAGTTTACGAGTTAGCACAACAAGCTATGATGCTAATTTTAGCCACGTTAAACATTATGTTTGTGAAAGGAACTATGTTAGCTCGCTAGTTAGCAAAACTTGCTATTATGCTAAGATTAACCAACATTGTTTACGTATGAAAAACCAAGGTAATGTGTTCATCGTCAGAAAATATCGTGAACTGAGGCTAGCATGCTATCTGGTGTTAGCGAGGCTAGCTTAATGATAGTTCTGTACAGAAAGTTCGGGGAAACGCGAGTTTGACGGTTCACTTTGAAGTTACCATGGTAACCACTGCAGCTCTTTTTATTATAGAGAAAAAAAAACTAAAAAACGCTCTCTTTCCCTCGTCCAATTAGAGAAGTCTCCCAGGATGCACTGCAACATTTGTCTCCATTAGTAACAAAGGCAACAAGGAGGCGAGGAGGCGAGGAGGTGAGCAGCGAGGGGGAAACTTCCTGGAAGCTTCATCGTACAGATCTGCAATTACAGCGTGGGCGAGCGGGGTGGGCGAGAGAGGCCCGGAGAGAGAGAGAGAGAGCGAGACAGAGAGAGAGAGAGAGAGAGAGAGAGAGAGAGAGAGAGAGAGAGAGAGAGAGAGACAGAGAGAGAGACAGACAGAGAGAGAGAGAGAGAGCGAGACAGAGAGAGACAGAGAGAGAGAGAGACAGAGAGAGAGAGAGACAGAGAGAGAGAGACAGAGAGAGAGACAGATTGTGCTGACCTCAGCAAACAACATAAATCACAGAGTGAGCATCGATTAGCTCTGACTGAGGCTCAACGAGGGGGGCGGAGTCACAATCATCTCCTCTGAGCGAGGAGGCGGGACGTCGTTTAGAGAGCCAACACACACACACACCTTAATCTCAGCTGAGTTTTCATGATAATCTCGTGTCTCGAAGGAGAGAGAATTATATTGATCACATGACACTCTGTGTGTGTGTGTGTGTGTGTGTGTCATAAACACTGACCTTGTCAGGACCAGTAGTCCTCATGGAGACAAAAACCTGGTCTAACGAGGCAGAGATTATTTTAATAATCTCGTTCTCTGTCAGGTGATCTCCGGTTCTTTAACTGCTAATGTCTGCTGCTAACGTCACGTTAGCTCGTCACAGTCTAACATGAAGTTTTAAATCTGTAAAAGTGTTTTTTATAGTATTTTAAATATATAAAAATACAGTTTTTTATTCAGATATTTTGATTTATTTGTCAGGTTTTTGGGATTTTATTTCAGAGTTTGTTTGAAGTGGCAGAGACGACTTTGTGCTGTGATGACGTGTGTGTGTGTGTGTGTGTGTGTGTGTGAGGACCCCCTCCTCGTCCTGACAGACCGCGGTGTCTCTCACCAGCTGACGGGTTCAACTTCCTGCATGAACACAAACCCTGAACAAGGACGACGCGTCGACCCGCTTTAATCCTCCTGTGTGTGTGTGTGTGAGAGATCTGAACAGATCTGCTGTGGTCGCGGTGGAGACGGCGGCGTCACGGCGAGCTGCAGTCATGTGTGAACGAGCGTCTGTGAAACACTGTAATCATCATCACTGAGGTCGACACGGGCCAGAAAATCTACGTCAGATTAAGTCTGCGATGTTTTAAGAACACGATCACGTCTTAATCTCACTGTGAGAGTTTACACTTTAGACTTTACAACAAGAAACTGACGTTTGTAAAGCACTCACTCTCCCACACCAAAGCCCACAGAGAAAACCAGTGATTTTAACATCTCACACACAGGAGCTGTTGATCCACTGCTGCCTCGTGTGGTCACTTTGTGTCACTGAAGTTAATCTAAACGGATTATTTTCGAAGCTGAAATAACAAAATCAGACAACAACTCCTGTGTGTGTGTGACGGACATGTGACGTATGCATGATGGACGTTCTGACGGACATGTGACGCATGTATGACGGACATGTGACGGATGCGAGACAGACGTGTGACGGACATGTGACGCACGTGTGACGGACATGTGATGTACGTGTGACGGACATGTGACGGATGTGAGACGGATGCAAACAGACGTGTGACGCACATGTGACGGACGTTGTGACGGACGCCTGATGCATGCGTGATGCATGTATGACGGACATGTGATGTACGTGTGACGGACATGTGACGGATGTGAGATGGATGCGTAGACGCGGTGACGGAGTGACGACGGTGACGGATACGTGAGGACGGACATGTGACGATGTGCGTGACGGACGCGGTGACGCGGACGACATGCGTGACGGACGACGGATATGTAACGCATGACGCGACGTGACGCGGACGGACGCCAGACGATGCAGACGGACGCAGACGATGTGAGACGATTGGACGCTAGACGGATGAGACAGACATGTGACGGACGCTGTGATGGATGTGAGACGACATGTAACGCATATGTGACGCGATGCGTGAGACGTAGACGGATGTGAGACGGACATGTGATGGACGCTAGACGATGTGAGACGGACATGTGACGGACGCTAGACGGATGTGAGACGGACATGTGACGGACGCTAGACGGACATGTAACGTATATGTGACGACGCGCACGGACGCGACGGATGTGAGATGGACATGACGGACATGTAACGCATATGTGACACATGCGCGGACGGACACTGTGACGGACATGTGATGGACGGGACGGACGCTAGACGGATGTGAGACGGATATGTGATGGACGCTGACGGACATGTGACGGACGTGTGAGACGGATATGGACGGACGCTGTAGGTGACGATGTGACGGACATGTAACGTACATGTGACGCATGCGTGACGGACGTTGTGACGGACACGTGATGCATGTATGACGGACACTGTGACGGACATGTGACGGACGTGTGACGGAGCGCCTGCAGCAGCTGCGGCACTGACTGATGATTGTTGTCGGCCATTGTTTACAGCGAGGACGGAGGCGGGCGGTTTATCCGCGAGTGAACTCTGATTCCGTCGAGGAAACAGCAGCAGCAGCAGGAGGAGGAGGAGGAGGAGGAGGAGAAGGAGGAGGGATTCAATATATAGGAAGTGGCATATTTTTCCCCGCGGGGTGTTTCCATCTGTGCTCCCTCTGCTGGGTTTGATATTATATGCTGTAATTCAGCTGGGGGAATAATTGACCTGTCAACGGGTTCACGCCACCGGTCCCATCATTCGACGACGACGACGACGGCGGCGGCGGCGGAGGAGAGGGCGGCGGCCGGGGCCTCGACTCAGCTCTGTTTCTGTAGATTGATACATCCTGTTTCTCCCTCTGAGGTCTCATAACACACACACATGCACACGCGCACACACACACACACGCGACACACACACACGCACACAGCACACACACACCGCACACACACACACGCACACGCACACACACACACACACACGCTGCTGTACAGAGAAAACAGTGCTGCTGAAAACCACAGAATATCAAAATGATTCAAACTCTGATACAAATGTTTTTGGACGCCCTGAAAACAGAAGACTGGAGGCTGAGGTCAGTGTTTCCCACTCGACTAAAACATTCATTCAACTGTCGTCGTTCGCATCTAAACTGAACACCTGAGAGTCCACGTGAACGTGAACGCCGAAGTCTGAAGAATAAAATCTCCTCTCAGTGACCTTTGAGCGACAAAGTCTAAAAAAAGTCCAAGACTTCCTTAAGATCACGTTCACAAGGAAAGAACGCGACATTTTGTGAGACCGTTGTCCACTCACATAACTGAACACCTGAGAGTCCAAGTGAACGTTTGTACTAAATCAAGACCTCCTTCACGTTCACAAGAAAAGAAAAGATCGAAACTGAACATCTTTGAGTCCAAGTGAACGTTCGTACCAAAGACTTCTTTGAGATCACGTTCACAAGGAAAGAACGCTACATTTTCTGAGACTGTTGTCCACTCACATAACTGAACACCTGAGAGTCCAAGTGAACGTGAACGCCAGATATAAAGACATTTCTTTCTACATTCTCATCGTGTCACGTTCATGTCATGAGGTCAAATCTATTCTCTTCATCTGAGAGTCCAAGTGAACGTTTGTACTAAATCAAGACTTCCTTAAGATCACGTTCACAAGAAAAGAAAAGACCGAAACTGAACATCTTTGAGTCCAAGTGAACGTACCAAAGACTTCTTTGAGATCACGTTCACAAGGAAAGAAGACAGCATTTAGAGAGGCTGTCGTCCACTCACATCTAAGACGGTGATCTGAGAGTCCAAGCGAACGTTTGTGGCCAATTTAAAATGAATAATTGTCTCCGGGTCGTCCAGATTAGACGTTCAGCTGAACATCAAACTTTCTCTCTGGTGCTGAATCAGCTGAAGCTGGTCCACGGTCGCTGCTCGGCCTCTGGACCTCAGACAGTCTGAGGAGTTCAGCTTGGATTCACAGGTAGGACACGGCGAGGACGAGGAAGACGGCGGCCGCGCCGAGGTCAGAGCGGCCAGCTGGGAGGCGGAGCCGCTCGCCGATGACCTCGCAAATGCTGGCGTTGTTGTTTCTCCTGTCACACTTGAAATGACGAGGAGAGAGAACTCTTATTGGGGTAATTTGTCGTAACTTTTTACGTCCTACTTTTAAAGGAACGCTTCGGATTATTTTTAAAATCCAATTTGAATATTAATCTACGTTTTCTGTGCTACAATTATCCGTGATTTCACTAAAATAAATAAATCAAACATTTAAAAATGAAAAACTCCCACACCAAACACAGGAGCTGCTGCTCCTCTGCTGCCTCGTGTGGACACTTTGTGTCACTGAGGTCAAACTGAACAGAGGATTTTTTTTTGGCGTGGGAGAGTGAGTGCTTTACAAACGTCCGTGAATCTTGTCACAGAGAAACAGTGGCGTATAATCTGTCAGATTATTTCACAGATTAATCCCAGCTGTGAGCGTTGATTGATTTATTGGAATTATTTTTATAAACGGCGTTGGAATCGGAGCAGATATTATTTCACACTTTGAAACCTGCTTTTCTTCTCCATTGTTTTGATTTATGATTTAATTACATTCCTGTGCGTGTGTGTGTGTGTGTGTGGGTTTGTGTGTGTGCGCGTGTGCGTGTGGTGTGGCGTGAAACAGTGAGAATGTAAATACACTTATGAAACTGAGTGATGAGTGAAATAATCATGTTTCACGCATCTGACGCACTGAATCACTTGCCGGGAGGAGAGGAGAGGTGTGTGTGTGTGCCTGTGTGTGTGTGTGTGTGTGTGCCTGTGTGTGTGTGCGTGTGTGAGACAGAGAGAGAACAATGGTGGAGATAATGGCTGGAGGAGCCCTTTTTAGCTGCGTACAGGAAACCAACAGCAGAACATTTCCACTTATGTAACACACAAGAACACTAATAATCCAGAGGATTAACATTGTGTTCCCTGTCTACACACACACACACACACACACACACAGAAGACAATAAAGTACATTATCCTTTTGTCCATCCACCTCTGGGTTAATTGTTCCATTTCTTACAGTTGGTTCATTAAATTCTTTTTTTCTCATCAATGATCAATGATCTCAGCAGGTGTGTGTGTGTGTGTGTGCTGTGTGTGCTACTTTAGTGTGGATGAACATAAACTGAGACTTTTATTGTGAAAACTGCAGGGTTATGTTTTAGTGTGGACGAACATAAACTGAGACTTTTATTTTGAAAAATTGTAGGGTTATGTTTTAGTGTGGATGAATAGAAATGAAGACTTTAATTTTGAAAACTGAAGGATTATAATTGAATGTGGGTGCATACATTTTTAGGGGTGTGGTTTATTGTGGTTGAACAAAAACAGATTTTCGAGCAGAAACTAGAAAATAAATGGACTTTCCACTCAGTCGAGTAACAGTTGCTTAACTGTGATTGGACATTGTTTGAAAAGGGGCGGGGCATGAGATTGAAGTGTTGTGTTAAATTGAGTTAAAATTTTACATCTTTTTTTACAGTGTAAAAAAAATGAGCATCTTTAAATAAACGACCTTTTTCACGTGAAAATTCATAAGGGACGTTGTTTTCTACAGAAGCAAAGACGTCCATGATGAGCGGTCAGGGACGTCTGCTGGGACTCATCCCACAATGCACCTGGGGTGAAAGACATACGAGAAGGTTTTTTTTTTTCCTGAACAGCGAGGGTCAAAGGAAAGAAGAAGAAGATAAATGTGTGTGTGTGTGTGCGTGAGAATATAAATGAGCGTGTTCCCGCGGGACGACGAGCTCCACCAATTATTTCTTCTCGGGGAAAAACACTCGCGGAAAAAGACGGAGCGACGACAGAAGAGGCAGCGAGAGATGAAAGAGGAGGAAGATTTGCCTTTTTGTTTTTCACACACACACACACACACACACACACACACAGCTGAAGTGTCCTTGAGCAACACAGTGACTCTTCACCAGCACAAATCCTCACATCTAAATACAAAACACCCAATTTGTAATCACTGACACAAAGAGCAACTCACGTCTTAAATACAACGACTAAAACTGAGACTAAAACTGAGACTAAAACTACGACTTAAACCATGACTAAAACTGTGACCAAAACAACTGAAACCACGACTAAAACTGAGACCAAAACAACTAAAACCACGACTAAAACTGAGACTAAAACCACTACTAAAATGACTAAAACACAACTAAAATCAAGACTAAAACAATGACTAAAACAACTATAACAATGACTAAAAAAAAACCACGACTAAAACTGAGACTAAAACCACGACTAAAACTGTACTAAAACTGTGACTAAAACCACGACTAAAACCATGACTAAAACAACTAAAACCACGACTAACTCCACTACTCAAATGACTAAAACCATGTCTAAAACCACGACTAAAACTGGGACTAAAACCACGACTAAAACTGGGACTAAAACCACGACTAAAACCGAGTTATAATCATGACTAAAACCGACTAAACCTGAGACTAAAACCCGGACTAAAACCGAGACTAAAACCATGACTAAAAAACTAAAACCACGACTAAAACCACTACTAAAAATGACTACAACGTGACTGGCAGCGACTAAAACGCAGCTAAAACTGAGACTTAAGCTGAGACTAAAACGCGCGACTAAAACAACTAAAACCGACTAAATCCACTACTAAAATGGCTAAACCACGACTAAAACTGGGACTAAAACCGACTAAAACTGTGACTAAAACCACACATAAAACCATGACTAAAACAACTAAAACCACGACTAACTCCACTACTCAAATGACTAAAACCATGTCTAAAACCACGACTAAAACTGGGACTAAAACCACGACTAAAACTGGGACTAAAACCACGACTAAAACCGAGTTATAATCATGACTAAAACCACTAAACCAGAGACTAAAACCACGACTAAAACCGAGACTAAAACCATGACTAAAAAAACTAAAACCACGACTAAAACCACTACTAAAATGACTACAACCGTGACTGAAAAACGCGACTAAAAACCGCAACTAAAAACTGAGACTTAAACTGAGACTAAAACCACGACTAAATCCACTACTAAAATGACTAAAACCACGACTAAAACTGGGACTAAAACTACGACTAAAACCGAGTTATAACCATGACTAAAACGACTAAAACCACGACTAAAAACGAGACTAAAACCACGACTAAAAACCACTACTAAAATGACTACAACCGTGACTAAAAACCGCGACTAAAAACTGAGACTTAAACTGAGACTAAAACCACGACTAAAACAACTAAAACCACGACTAAATCCACTACTAAAATGACTAAAACTGCGACCAAAAACCAGGACTTAAACTGAGACTTAAAGTTTCCAATGAACGGTGGCTCTGTTGTGGTGGACGCTCAGGTGGACGCTCAGGTGGACACGGTGGCTCACAAGCGTCTTTCTTTGGTTCCAGGTGTTTCGAGTGAAGCTGGTGTGAATGAATTTTAAGATCAACACGCTGAACATGACTCTGCATCATTTCCACTTCCACTGATTTACATTTGCATTAATTCTGCAGGAAGCAGGAAACAGATCGGGGAGCGTGGAGGAGCCGCCGCAGCAGTGGGGGGTTGTGGGAAATAACGTCTGAGCCAAATTGGTTCAATTAGCGTGTCAGTTTATGTCTTGAATCAGAATGAATTTTTCATCATCGTGTGCATCGATGATGAGGTTTAATTCCCCTCCAGATGCAGAAGAAGATTATTCAGATTATTTCCCATCATGCACTTTTCACAATTAATTTAACTCTTTAATTCAAGCTGAGGACGTCATTTGACTTTAACCACGTTTTATGTCTTTTAATTTATCTTTTTATTTATTATTCTGTTCATAAAAAGTAGTAAGTGTGTCTTATTTTGCAGAATTTGGCTTTTGAAATGTTTAATTCAGATTAACCTCAGTGACACAAAGTGACCACACGAGGCAGCAGAGGACCAGCAGCTCCTGTGTCCCCGCAGCTGAAATCACTGCTTTTCTCTATGGACTTTGGTGTGAGAGAGTGAGTGTTTTACAGACTTCACTTTCCTGTTGTGAACTTGTGATGTCGTAGACACAGGGGGGCGCTCACAACACCGTGTGAAAACCTCACACATAAAAGTACTGTGTCTTAAAAGTTAATGATTTATGATGTGGGGACTTTTTAATGGGACATGTCCCCTAAACAGATTAAGGTCCCCACAGCTTGAGTAATACCGACACTCACACACACGCACACACAGTCAGGTAATCCCTGAGCTCCGGGTCTAATCGTGGTCGAAAGCTCAGTGTGTGTCCACACCTCCACGCCTGGTTAAATCCTATTGGCTCAGGCAGCTGGAGCAAATAACCATTTAACACACACACACACAGATGCAGTGTGTGTTCGTGTGTGTGTGTGCGTGTGTGTGTGTGTGTGTGTGTGTGTGTGTGCGCTCCATCACAGTTGTCTCCTTGTATTTACAGCAGGACGTGTTGATGTTAAAGGGCGGTCACCAGCTGCCACACTGCTTTTCTTTGACTTGCTCTTTATACAAACAAACCCTCCCCCTCCCCCTTCACCCCCTCGCCGCCGCCGCCACCACCACCAGCACCGCTCATCCCCCGCTGGACCGCCCCCACCTCCTCTGACCCGCCCTCCTCTTCAGAGGCGAGGAAGAGCTGAGGTACGAGGAGAAGAAAAAGTTCAGGTCACACGTCTGAGGACGATGACGAGGACGCTGGGGACATTTCCTTTACTTTATTTTAATAAAGATTCACGTAACATAACGCTAACGTAACGATAAAAAAATGAAAAGATGACGTGATATTTGATTTATTAGACGTTGAAGTTTAAATTTTATGAATATAAATGACAATATCTCTCGAGTGATTAAAAAATGTTCAAAGTCAAAAATGAGCCTAAATAGACGCCACCTGCAGGTGCCATGAGGTAGTGACACCTATTTGCGTTGGGGTTTGGGCGTCATGTGACATTTTTTGAAAACAAACAAATAAATCAATCATTTTCAGTTTTTTCACGGTGGTGAATAAAAACAGATTACAGCTTCATTGACACTAATTCCTGTGAAAGGCGCCACCTGCAGGCATCATGACGTAGTGACACTGTACTTTTCAAGTTAAAATATCAATAATTATAACCACTGTGTTGATATTTTCTCACTGCCCGTAGCTGATAATCCAGATTTCTGTTTCAATATTTGCCGTTTGAGACAAACATCAGATTATCGTCTGCATACAGTGAGACGTTCGAGAGTTTTATTCAACGCAAACCAAGAAAAACTCAGTTCAGACGATGAAGAACAAAAGATTTGTGAAGGAGGACGCGGCGCTTATCTCTCACCGACGACTTTAATATAAAAAGGGGTGGAGCTTATAATGTAAACACAGGGTAAACTGATCTTCATCAACTAGATAAACAGATTATTTACAGTCTGACTCCGCCTCTTCAAATACTGTGTTTACACGTAAGGACGATCAGTCAGTCACTGCGCCACCTACTGGCAACAGGAAGTTCATCTTCAGTAACAAAAATGGTTTAGTTTACGTGACACATTCAGGGTGAGCTCGTCATTTTCTAACTATTAATTATTACATGTTGAGAGAGTTTGATTTTTTTAACGTGAATTTAATGAAATGTTTGTCTTTTAATCTGTTTTTTCTCGCCATTGTTTTTGTTTTGCACCAAAATACAAAAACATGAGCTTCAAATCATATCAGGATATCCCATCATGACATCCCAACAATCAATTTTTTGCAGAATTTCAAAATAAAAGTGTCTGGATTTATAAAAAGAAAATGGATATTAAGAGTCGGGCCACATGTGGCTCACGGGCCGCAGCTTTGACACCTCTGTTCTGAGCAGTTCCACTGAAAAGTAAAAATATCCAGCTGAAGCTCGCAGGAAGCTGATGATTTCCCATCATGCACTTTGACGCCTGTAATAGGAGAAGGTTTTTGTTCCACGCTGAGACGACACGTCCGTCTGTCAGGCGGCGCACACGCTCAGCAGCTTGTTCGCGTCACCGCGGCGACGGCAGCTCGCGGCCCGCGCGTGGACGACTGACTGCGGCACAAATACCAGCTGCCAATCGTCCGACTCGTGACCTTTTCTGCGGCGAGTCGACGCTTCGCGCTCACGCTCAGAGTCAGGAAAGTTCACGTGGAAAAATGAACCATGAATAAAAGTTACTGATGTTACCACATTTATGACCAAATATGGTCATGTGACAAAACTACAGCAGAGGATCAGGGACAAGAAAATGAATGATTTAACCCCAAAGATTGTTACAAAAACATGTTAATGACGTGTTAACAATGACTGACTTGAGCGTGGACGTCCTCAAAGACATAAAGAATCTTTTATTGTCCCTCATTAGTCTTTTTGCCTGCAGCACATCTGCTGTTTTTGCTGATTTCTGAAAAAACGGACGATGCAGCTCTTTAAACGACCACAGTCCCTGAACGCCTCATAGCGATGGATGCCTCCTCCATGAACTCCTCCCCCTCCCTTCAGCACAAGTCCTCCATCCACAGTTGTAGGAAAATAAAACTAAAAAGGTGGACGCGTGGACATGTGGACGATTCACGAATCCTGATCTCATGACTCAAACACACCTTGTTACTTTTGCTGAGCGATGAGCGGCTTTAATGGAACGACTGCGCAGCGTCCGCGGGGAATTCTGTCTCTACCTTTGTTTTTTTTAAGCTGTCAATCAAATCGTCGTTGGTCCGACACAAACAACAACAACAACAACAACGACGACAGGTTTCCACTCATGTGGGAGGAGCTCACATCTCCTGGGAGACGCAGACAAACAGAGCGGCCGCTGACGACCTTTGACCGGCGACAAATAAAAACTCTGAGTCAACATTCACAGCCCAAATACTGGAAACTGGATCACAGACCAAGGACTGGACTAGATCAGAGAATCCAGTCTCCTCACAGCGACACCTGCACATCATCTTGTCTCACAGTAAAGGTTTATGTAGGAAAGAGCTCACTATTTGGCAGTCAGTCTGATGCTGCATTTAAAGAACAGCTCACTATTTGGCAGTCAGTCTGACGCTGCAATTAAAAAACAGCTCGCTATTTGGCAGTCAGTCTGATGCGCATTTAAAACAGCTCACTATTTGGCAGTCAGTCTGATGCCGCATTTAAAGAACAGCTCACTATTTGGCAGTCAGTCTGATGCTGCATTTAAAGAACAATCTGTTGGTGGATGTATAGACTAGCTCACTATTTGGCAGTCTGTCTGATGCTGCATTTAAAGAATAGCTCATTATTTGATAGACTATGTATGTTTGGTAGCTAAGTAAAGAATGGCTCATTATTTGGCAGGCAGTCAGAAATGATTTTTGATTAAATGGTGACATGTGTTTTCATTGTCCTTGAGTGTTGTTAGAATTATTATAATAATGTTTGGTAACATTTGAAGTTCAGCGTTTGTTTGAAAACATTTAAAAACTGAAAGAGATAAAAGTTTCAGCTGCAACAAAAAAAAAAACTGCGTCTGTTGTTTCTCAAACTGCAAACTCTTTATTTCTGCAAATGAGGCAAAAACACACACACACACACACACACACACACACAGGTGACGCAGATAAGTGCCATTGTTCCGCCCCCTCACCCTGTCACGGGCTCATCACGGCTCATTGTGTCGCAGACAAAAACGATGCGAGTGCATCGATCACTGAATCAGATTTGTTTTGTGCTCACGCTGCAAACACAGGAACAATGTGTGTGTGAGTGAAGCAGCAGAGGAAACTTTCTGCTAATAATGAAATATATAATGAAATAATAACGTCTGTATTATTCCCACTCTTAATTAAGTGTCTCCAGCTTCTTACAAGTGTAAGATTTTTAATCCCTTTTTCTAAATCCTGCTTAATTTAATGTGAGAGAGAAATCACATAAATAAGCCGTTTCTCTGAGAGCGTTTGATACGCCTGATTAGCTCAAACGCCTGGTGTGAAGAGCAGCTCATTAGGATTGTGTGGCGGCCATAATCCACTTCCCAGCATGCACTGCTAATGCGGCCGTTTCCTGTGCGAGTGTCTCTCCCTCGACCGCTGATACATTTGCATCCCGTTAAAGAGACGAGAGGACGCTAACGACGCGATCGCAGGTCACGTGACTCCTTAAAGGGACAATTTCACAGTGTTCACCACACTGAGAAATGTGAGAGAAATGAGTTCAACATGAACACATGAACACATGAAGACGTGAACACATGAACACGTGAACACGTGAACACATGAACACGTGAACACGTGAACACGTGAACACATGAACACGTGAACACATGAAGACATAAACACATGAAGACGTGAACACATGAGGACGTAAACACATGAGGACCTGAACACATGAAAACATGAACATGTAAACACATGAGGACGTAAACACATGAAGACGTAAACACATGAACATGTGAACACATGAAGAGGTAAACACATGAAGATGTGAACACATGAACATGTGAACACATGAAGATGTGAACAAATGAAGACGTGAGCACATGAACATGTTAGCACATGAAGACGTAAACACATGAAGACGTGAACACATGAAAACATGAACATGTAAACACATGAAGACGTGAACACATGAACATGTGAACACATGAACATGTGGAAACATGGCAAAACACATGAAGACATAAACACATGAAGACGAACATGAACACATGAACATGTGAACATATGAACAATGAACATATGAAGACGTGAACACATGAACGCGTGAACACATGAACGTGAGGCACATGAAGGCAGTAAACGCATGAAGGCGTAAACGCATAAAGAAGGCGTGAAACACATGAACGTGTAGACATGAACACATGGTTTATGTGAGCACATGAAGGCGTAAACATGAAGAAGACGCATAAACACATGAAGACGTGAACACATGAAGATGTGAACACATGAAGATGTGAACACATGAACACGTGAACACATGAACACGTGAAAACAGACAGACACAGACAGACAGACACAGACAGTCACAGACAGACAGACGGTCTGAACGAACGAACACAGACAGACGGAGCACAGACAGACAGACGGGCAGACACAGACACAGACACAGACAGACAGACACTCACAGACGGAGCACAGACACAGACGAATTGATCACAGACACAGACAGACAGACTACAGACAGACAGACAGACAGACAGACACAGACAGACAGACAGACAGTCACAGACAGTATTTCTCTTGATAAATGACTTTATTTTTCTTCTATGACTTTTATCGCTGCTTTATTCTCTTACATTATTATTATTTTCTTCACACTCTGTTATACATTTATATTTATATTTATAAATCTTGTTTAAATCTTCTCACGTCGTTAAAAGTCATTTCTTTAGTTTTAAATTGCAAAATAGTTTGTTGGTTTTTTTTCTAAAACAAAAAAATAAACTAATTCATGTTTGTTTTGAGAAAAATGATCACAAACAGGAAGAAGAGACGCAGGTGTGAAAAATGTATTATTGTGTGTGTGTGTGTGTGTGTGTGTGAAGTGTCAATGTGTGTGTGTGTGAGGTAATGACCAGCCAATGAGAGTGTGTGTGTGTGTGTGTCTGTGTGTGTGTGTGTGTTGTCATCTGCTGCACATTCAGACTCAAGGTGATAAACATGGAAATAAAAAGCTGCCTTTGTGCGATTTTAGAAATGGAACAGGTTCTTCACTGCAACACACCAAGGTCACGCACACGCACAAACACACACACACACACTAATAGCGAAAAAGCTTTTATCCATAAGTTGAATTTGAATAAACTTGTGGGCGGAGTTTGAAATAAAAGTCTTTTCAAGGTTTTTCTCGTTTCATCAAAGTGAAGTTTAATTAAAAACAGGAGCAAACAAAATGGACGCTCTTATGTTTTTAAAGACAAGGACAACACACACACACACACATGCACACAAAACACACACATGCACACAAAACAC
>NW_025321584.1:0-15109 GCF_019176455.1 Solea senegalensis
ATGCTAAGTTCATTTGTGAGGGTTGGATTATTGGACAGTAGATAAATGAAAAAAACTCGAAAACAGCCTTATCTCAGCGTATTGCGCACACTAATAGACACCAAAAGAAAAACACATCCAAATAGTGAAATCCTTGCCAAATGTAAAACTGAGGGGACAGAACTAAATCATTTAAGATGTTTATTTCATTTGTGAGGTTTGCGCACAAAAAAAGACACAAATAGTAAAACACAATCCAAACAGTGAAAAACTTGCAAAATTAAACACTGAGAGTACAGACTTATATCTTATAAGATGCTAAGTTCATTTGTGAAGTTTATTTCTTGGGACAGTAGAGAAATGAAAAAAAAATCATGAAAAAGCCTTATCTCAGCTGAATTTTCACAAAAACAGACACAAATGGAAAAACAGGTCCAAAATTTAAATCCTTGCAAAATCAAACACTGAGGGGACAGTACTAAATGTTTTAAGATATTAACATCATTTGTGAGATTTACGTTATGGGATGGTAGAGAAACGAAAAAAATCCGAAGACAGCTTTATCTCAGCTGAATGCGAAAAAAAAACAGACAGAGATAGAAAAACACATCCAAACAGTGAAATCATTGCAAAATC
Organism: Solea senegalensis; assembly: GCF_019176455.1. Lineage (NCBI taxonomy): Eukaryota > Metazoa > Chordata > Actinopteri > Pleuronectiformes > Soleidae > Solea > Solea senegalensis. The sequence continues at coordinate 616 of NW_025321584.1, forward strand.
AAACACTGAGGGTACAGAAGTATATCTCATGAGATGTTAACTTCATTTGTGAGGTTTATATTATGAGACAGTAAAAAATGAATACAAATCCAAAAACAGCTTTATCTTGGGTGAATGCGCACAAAAAAAGACAAAGATAGAAAAAAACATCCAAACAGTGAAATCCTCTCAATTTCAAACACTGAGAATACTTAAGTATATCTTATAAGATGCTAAGTTCATTTGTGAGGTTTATATTATGGGACAGTAGAGAAATGAAAAAAAAACATGAAACAGCCTTATCTCAGCTGAATTATTCACCAAAACAGACACAAATGGAAAAACAGGTCAAAAACAGTGAAATCCTTGCATAATCAAACACTGAGAATACTTAGGTATATCTCATAAGATGTTGACTTCATTTGTGAGGTTTACGTTATGGGACAGAAGAAAAATTAAAACAATCCGAAAACAGCCTTATCTCATCTTATCGCGCACACGAACAGACACCAAAAGAAAAACACATCCAAACATTGAAGTCATTGCAAAATCAATCGCTCAGGGGACAGAACTAAATCTTATAAGTCGCTGACTTCATTTGTGAGGTAAATATCATGGGACAGCAGAGAATTGAAAAAAAAAATCGGGGGACAGCCTTATCTCAGCTGAATTTTTCACAAAAACAGACACAAATGGAAAAACAGGTCCAATAATTGAAATCCTTGCAAAATCAAACACTGAAGGGACAGAACTAAATGTTTTAAGATATTAACTTCATTTGTGAGGTTTAAGTTATGGGACAGTATAGAAATGAAAACAATCATGAAACAGCCTTATCTCAGCTGAATGCGCACGAAAACATCCAAACAGTGAAATCCTTGCAATATTAAACACTGAGTGTACAGAAGTGTATCTTATATAATGGACGGATTACCACCAAAATGGTTGACCTTTGAACTTTCTGTTTCCGAGTTTTGAAACTTTGTATACTTAATTAGCCTTAATTCCTACTGCACATACTGGAAAATCAGAAAATCATATAGAACTAGTTATATCTACAGGTCGTAGATATGTTTGTGTTTTTATGGTACCAAACTAAAGTATGACTTTTTTTGAAACATTGTGGTCGACATACTAAACTATGACATTTTGGACGACATAATGTCATAGTGACATTATGTGACGTTTTTGTCACATTTTTGAACACATAATAAACTGTGACATTTTGTCAAACTATGGACAACATAATGATATTTTTGTCACATTTTGGACAACACAATAACCTGTGACACTTTTGTCACATTTTGGACAACACACTAACCTGTGACATTTTTGTCACATTTGGGACGACATACTAAAATCTGACTTTTTAGTCATATTTTGGTCGACATAATAAAGTATGCCTTTTTTTTATCAAATTTTGGACGACATACTAAATCATGACTTTTTTGTCAAATTTTGGGCGACAAACTAAAGTGAAGGATGATACTTTTCAGATTTTGACAATATACTAAACTTTGACATTTCTCTGAAATTTTGGACGACATTCTAAACTAGGACATTTTTCTCACTTTTTGGACAACATACGTAACTATGACATTTTTGTGACCTTTTGGACGACATACTTAACTATGACATTTTTGTCAAATTTTGGACGACATACTAACGTATGACTTTTTTTTATCAAGTTTGGACGACATACTAAACTATGACTTTTTGGTCAAATTTTGGTCAACACTAACCTGTGACATTTTTGTCACATTTTGGATGATATTCTAAACTATGTCATTTTTGAATCCTTCAAGACGGAGCTCACTTCTCGTCATTTTCCCTCTGGGGGAAGCTTTGGGCAGTGGTCTTTCGGTGGCAACGCCAAGTTTCCCTAGCTGTCCTAATCTCAGCGTAATGCGCACACAATAATAAACGATCAGAAAAACACATCCAAAAAGTCTAATCCTTACAAAATCAAACACTGAGGATACAGAACCAAATATTCTTAGATGTTAACTTAAGTTGTGAGGTTCATATTATGGGACAGTAGAAAAATGAAAAAAATCATGCAAACAGGCTTATCTCAGCTGAATGCGCACAAAAACAGACACAAATATTAAAACACATCCAAAACAGCGAATTAATTGCAGAATAAAACACTGAGGGTACAGAAGTATATCTTATAAGATGCTAAATTCATTTGTGAGGGTTGGATTATTGGACAGTAGATAAATGAAAAAAACTCGAAAACAGCCTTATCTCAGATTATTGCGCACACGAATAGACACCAAAAGAAAAACACATCCAAATAGTGAAATCCTTGCCAAATGTAAAACTGAGGGGACAGAACTAAATCATTTAAGATGTTTATTTCATTTGTGAGGTTTGCGCACAAAAAAGACACAAATAGTAAAACACATCCAAACAGTGAAAAACTTGCAAAATTAAACACTGAGAGTACAGACTTATATCTTATAAGATGCTAAGTTCATTTGTGAAGTTTATTTCTTGGGACAGTAGAGAAATGAAAAAAAAATCATGAAACAGCCTTATATCAGCTGAATTTTCACAAAAACAGACACAAATGGAAAAACAGGTCCAAAATTGAAATCCTTGCAAAATCAAACACTGAGGGGACAGTACTAAATGTTTTAAGATATTAACATAATTTGTGAGATTTACGTTATGGGATGGTAGAGAAACGAAAAAAATCCGAAGACAGCTTTATCTCAGCTGAATGCGAAAAAAAACAGACAGAGATAGAAAAACACATCCAAACAGTGAAATCATTGCAAAATCAAACACTGAGAGTACAGAAGTATATCTCATGAGATGTTAACTTCATTTGTGAGGTTTATATTATGAGACAGTAAAAAATGAATACAAATCCAAAAACAGCTTTATCTTGGGTGAATGCGCACAAAAAAGACACAGATAGAAAAAAACATCCAAACAGTGAAATCCTCTCAATTTCAAACACTGAGAATACTTAAGTATATCTTATAAGATGCTAAGTTCATTTGTGAGGTTTATATTATGGGACAGTAGAGAAATGAAAAAAAAACATGAAACAGCCTTATCTCAGCTGAATTATTCACCAAAACAGACACAAATGGAAAAACAGGTCCAAAACAGTGAAATCCTTGCAGAATCAAACACTGAGAATACTTAGGTATATCTCATAAGATGTTGACTTCATTTGTGAGGTTTACGTTATGGGACAGTAGAAAAATTAAAACAATCCGAAAACAGCCTTATCTCATCTTATCGCGCACACGAACAGACACCAAAAGAAAAACACATCCAAACATTGAAGTCATTGCAAAATCAATCGCTCAGGGGACAGAACTAAATCTTATCAGTCGCTGACTTCATTTGTGAGGTAAATATCATGGGACAGCAGAGAATTGAAAAAAAATATCCGGAAACAGCCTTATCTCAGCTGAATTTTTCACAAAAACAGACACAAATGGAAAAACAGGTCCAATAATTGAAATCCTTGCAAAATCAAACACTGAAGGGACAGAACTAAATGTTTTAAGATATTAACTTCATTTGTGAGGTTTAAGTTATGGGACAGTATAGAAATGAAAACAATCATGAAACAGCCTTATCTCAGCTGAATGCGCACGAAAACATCCAAACAGTGAAATCCTTGCAATATTAAACACTGAGTGTACAGAAGTGTATCTTATATAATGGACGGATTACCACCAAAATGGTTGACCTTTGAACTTTCTGTTTCCGAGTTTTGAAACTTTGTAAACTTAATTAGCCTTAATTCCTACTGCACATACTGGAAAATCAGAAAATCATATAGAACTAGTTATATCTACAGGTCGTAGATATGTTTGTGTTTTTATGGTACCAAACTAAAGTATGACTTTTTTTGAAACATTGTGGGCGACATACTAAACTATGACATTTTGGACGACATACTAACCTATGACGTTTTTGTCACATTTTTGAACACATAATAAACTGTGACATTTTGTCAAACTATGGACAACATAATGATATTTTTGTCACATTTTGGACAACACAATAACCTGTGACACTTTTGTCACATTTTGGACAACACACTAACCTGTGACATTTTTGTCACATTTGGGACGACATACTAAAATCTGACTTTTTAGTCATATTTTGGTCGACATAATAAAGTATGCCTTTTTTTATCAAAATTCCTACTACACATACTGGAAAATCAGAAAATCATATAGAACTAGTTATATCTACAGGTCGTAGATATGTTTGTGTTTTTATGGTAACAAACTAAAGTATGACTTTTTTTGAAACATTGTGGTCGACATACTAAACTATGACATTTTGGACGACATACTAACCTATGACGTTTTTGTCACATTTTTGAACACATAATAAACTGTGACATTTTGTCAAACTATGGACAACATAATGATATTTTTGTCACATTTTTGACAACACAATAACCTGTGACACTTTTGTCACATTTTGGACAACACACTAACCTGTGACATTTTTGGCACATTTGGGACGACATACTAAAATCTGACTTTTTAGTCATATTTTGGTCGACATAATAAAGTATGCCTTTTTTTTTATCAAATTTTGGACGACATACTAAATTATGACTTTTTTGTCAAATTTTGGGCGACAAACTAAAGCGAAGGATGATACTTTTCAGATTTTGACAATATACTAAACTTTGACATTTCTCTGAAATTTTGGACGACATTCTAAACTAGGACATTTTTCTCACTTTTTGGACGACATACGTAACTATGACATTTTTGTGACTTTTTGGACGACATACTTAACTATGACATTTTTGTCAAATTTTGGACGACATACTAACGTATGATTTTTTTTTATCAAATTTTGGACGACATACTAAACTATGACTTTTTTGTCAAATTTTGGTCAACACACTAACCTGTGACATTTTTGTCACATTTTGGATGATATTCTAAACTATGTCATTTTTGAATCCTTCAAGACGGAGCTTACTTCTCGTCATTTTCCCTCTGGTGGAAGCTTTGGGCAGTGGTCTTTCGGTGGCAACGCCAAGTTTCCCTAGCTGTCCTAATCTCAGCGTAATGCGCACACAATAATAACCGATCAGAAAAACACATCCAAAAAGTCGAATCCTTACAAAATCAAACACTGAGGATACAGAACCAAATATTCTTAGATGTTAACTTAAGTTGGGAGGTTCATATTATGGGACAGTAGAAAAATGAAAAAAATCATGCAAACAGGCTTATCTCAGCTGAATGCGCACAAAACAGTTGCACAAATATTAAACACATCCAAACAGCTAATTCTTGCAGAATAAAACACTGAGGGTACAGAAGTATATCTTACAAGATGCTGTCTATTTGTGAGGGTTGATTATTGAAGGCGGATAAATGAAAAAAAAAACTCTAAACAGCCTTATCTCAGCTGCATTATGCATACCTAATAGACACCAAAAGAACACATCCAAATAGTGAAATCTGCCCAAAACTGAGGGGACAGAATCCAAACAATTTAAGATGTTTATTCTTATCGGTCAAGACAAAAGACACAAATAGTAAAACACATCCAAACAGTGAAAAACTTGCAAAATTAAACACTGAGAGTACAGACTTATATCTTATAAGATGCTAAGTTCATTTGTGAAGTTTATTTCTTGGGACAGTAGAGAAATGAAAAAAAATCATGAAACAGCCTTATCTCAGCTGAATTTTCACAAAAACAGACACAAATGGAAAAACAGGTCCAAAATTGAAATCCTTGCAAAATCAAACACTGAGGGGACAGTACTAAATGTTTTAAGATATTAACATAATTTGTGAGATTTACGTTATGGGATGGTAGAGAAACGAAAAAAATCCGAAGACAGCTTTATCTCAGCTGAATGCGAAAAAAAACAGACAGAGATAGAAAAACACATCCAAACAGTGAAATCATTGCAAAATCAAACACTGAGTGTACAGAAGTATATCTCATGAGATGTTAACTTCATTTGTGAGGTTTATATTATGAGAGACAGTAAAAAATGAATACAAATCCAAAAACAGCTTTATCTTATGAACACAAAAAGCAGACACAGATAGAAAAAAACATCCAAACAGTGAAATCCCTCTCAATTTCAAACACTGAGAATACTTAAGTATATCTTATAAGATGCTAAGTTCATTTGTGAGGTTTATATTATGGGACAGTAGAGAAATGAAAAAAAAACATGAAACAGCCTTATATCAGCTGAATTATTCACCAAAACAGACACAAATGGAAAAACAGGTCCAAAACAGTGAAATCCTTGCAGAATCAAACACTGAGAATACTTAGGTATATCTCATAAGATGTTGACTTCATTTGTGAGGTTTACGTTATGGGACAGTAGAAAAATTAAAACAATCCGAAAACAGCCTTATCTCATCTTATCGCGCACACGAACAGACACCAAAAGAAAAAAGAAAAACACATCCAAACATTGAAGTCATTGCAAAATCAATCGCTCAGGGGACAGAACTAAATCTTATAAGTCGCTGACTTCATTTGTGAGGTAAATATCATGGGACAGCAGAGAATTGAAAAAAAAAATCGGGAAACAGCCTTATCTCAGCTGAATTTTTCACAAAAACAGACACAAATGGAAAAACAGGTCCAATAATTGAAATCCTTGCAAAATCAAACACTGAAGGGACAGAACTAAATGTTTTAAGATATTAACTTCATTTGTGAGGTTTAAGTTATGGGACAGTATAGAAATGAAAACAATCATGAAACAGCCTTATCTCAGCTGAATGCGCACGAAAACATCCAAACAGTGAAATCCTTGCAATATTAAACACTGAGTGTACAGAAGTGTATCTTATATAATGGACGGATTACCACCAAAATGGTTGACCTTTGAACTTTCTGTTTCCGAGTTTTGAAACTTTGTATACTTAATTAGCCTTAATTCCTACTGCACATACTGGAAAATCAGAAAATCATATAGAACTAGTTATATCTACAGGTCGTAGATATGTTTGTGTTTTTATGGTACCAAACTAAAGTATGACTTTTTTTGAAACATTGTGGTCGACATACTAAACTATGACATTTTGGACGACATACTAACCTATGACGTTTTTGTCACATTTTTGAACACATAATAAACTGTGACATTTTGTCAAACTATGGACAACATGATGATATTTTTGTCACATTTTGGACAACACAATAACCTGTGACACTTTTGTCACATTTTGGACAACACACTAACCTGTGACATTTTTGTCACATTTGGGACGACATACTAAAATCTAACTTTTTAGTCATATTTTGGTCGACATAATAAAGTATGCCTTTTTTTTATCAAATTTTGGACGACATACTAAATTATGACTTTTTTGTCAAATTTTGGGCGACAAACTAAAGTGAAGGATGATACTTTTCAGATTTTGACAATATACTAAACTTTGACATTTCTCTGAAATTTTGGACGACATTCTAAACTAGGACATTTTCCCACTTTTTGGACGACATACGTAACTATGACATTTTTGTGACTTTTTGGACGACATACTTAACTATGACATTTTTGTCAAATTTTGGACGACATACTAACGTATGACTTTTTTTTTATCAAATTTTGGACGACATACTAAACTATGACTTTTTTGTCAAATTTTGGTCAACACACTAACCTGTGACATTTTTGTCACATTTTGGATGATATTCTAAACTATCTCATTTTTGAATCCTTCAAGACGGAGCTCACTTCTCGTCATTTTCCCTCTGGTGGAAGCTTTGGGCAGTGGTCTTTCGGTGGCAACGCCAAGTTTCCCTAGCTGTCCTAATCTCAGCGTAATGCGCACACAATAATAAACGATCAGAAAAACACATCCAAAAAGTCGAATCCTTACAAAATCAAACACTGAGGATACAGAACCAAATATTCTTAGATGTTAACTTAAGTTGTGAGGTTCATATTATGGGACAGTAGAAAAATGAAAAAAATCATGCAAACAGGCTTATCTCAGCTGAATGCGCACAAAAACAGACACAAATATTAAAACACATCCAAAACAGCGAATTCCTTGCAGAATAAAACACTGAGGGTACAGAAGTATATCTTATAAGATGCTAAGTTCATTTGTGAGGGTTGGATTATTGGACAGTAGATAAATGAAAAAAACTCGAAAACAGCCTTATCTCAGCGTATTGCGCACACGAATAGACACCAAAAGAAAAACACATCCAAATAGTGAAATCCTTGCCAAATGTAAAACTGAGGGGACAGAACTAAATCATTTAAGATGTTTATTTCATTTGTGAGGTTTGCGCACAAAAAAAGACACAAATAGTAAAACACATCCAAACAGTGAAAAACTTGCAAAATTAAACACTGAGAGTACAGACTTATATCTTATAAGATGCTAAGTTCATTTGTGAAGTTTATTTCTTGGGACAGTAGAGAAATGAAAAAAAAATCATGAAACAGCCTTATCTCAGCTGAATTTTCACAAAAACAGACACAAATGGAAAAACAGGTCCAAAATTGAAATCCTTGCAAAATCAAACACTGAGGGGACAGTACTAAATGTTTTAAGATATTAACATCATTTGTGAGATTTACGTTATGGGATGGTAGAGAAACGAAAAAAATCCGAAGACAGCTTTATCTCAGCTGAATGCGAAAAAAAACAGACACAGATAGAAAAAAACATCCAAACAGTGAAATCCTCTCAATTTCAAACACTGAGAATACTTAAGTATATCTTATAAGATGCTAAGTTCATTTGTGAGGTTTATATTATGGGACAGTAGAGAAATGAAAAAAAAACATGAAACAGCCTTATCTCAGCTGAATTATTCACCAAAACAGACACAAATGGAAAAACAGGTCCAAAACAGTGAAATCCTTGCAGAATCAAACACTGAGAATACTTAGGTATATCTCATAAGATGTTGACTTCATTTGTGAGGTTTACGTTATGGGACAGTAGAAAAATTAAAACAATCCGAAAACAGCCTTATCTCATCTTATCGCGCACACGAACAGACACCAAAAGAAAAACACATCCAAACATTGAAGTCATTGCAAAATCAATCGCTCAGGGGACAGAACTAAATCTTATAAGTCGCTGACTTCATTTGTGAGGTAAATATCATGGGACAGCAGAGAATTGAAAAAAAAAATCGGGAAACAGCCTTATCTCAGCTGAATTTTTCACAAAAACAGACACAAATGGAAAAACAGGTCCAATAATTGAAATCCTTGCAAAATCAAACACTGAAGGGACAGAACTAAATGTTTTAAGATATTAACTTCATTTGTGAGGTTTAAGTTATGGGACAGTATAGAAATGAAAACAATCATGAAACAGCCTTATCTCAGCTGAATGCGCACGAAAACATCCAAAAAGTGAAATCCTTGCAATATTAAACACTGAGTGTACAGAAGTGTATCTTATATAATGGACGGATTACCACCAAAATGGTTGACCTTTGAACTTTCTGTTTCCGAGTTTTGAAACTTTGTATACTTAATTAGCCTTAATTCCTACTACACATACTGGAAAATCAGAAAATCATATAGAACTAGTTATATCTACAGGTCGTAGATATGTTTGTGTTTTTATGGTACCAAACTAAAGTATGACTTTTTTTGAAACATTGTGGTCGACATACTAACCTATGACGTTTTTGTCACATTTTTGAACACATAATAAACTGTGACATTTTGTCAAACTATGGACAACATGATGATATTTTTGTCACATTTTGGACAACACAATAACCTGTGACACTTTTGTCACATTTTGGACAACACACTAACCTGTGACATTTTTGTCACATTTGGGACGACATACTAAAATCTGACTTTTTAGTCATATTTTGGTCGACATAATAAAGTATGCCTTTTTTTTATCAAATTTTGGACGACATACTAAATTATGACTTTTTTGTCAAATTTTGGGCGACAAACTAAAGTGAAGGATGATACTTTTCAGATTTTGACAATATACTAAACTTTGACATTTCTCTGAAATTTTGGACGACATTCTAAACTAGGACATTTTTCTCACTTTTTGGACGACATACGTAACTATGACATTTTTGTGACTTTTTGGACGACATACTTAACTATGACATTTTTGTCAAATTTTGGACGACATACTAACGTATGACTTTTTTTTATCAAATTTTGGACGACATACTAAACTATGACTTTTTTGTCAAATTTTGGTCAACACACTAACCTGTGACATTTTTGTCACATTTTGGATGATATTCTAAACTATGTCATTTTTGAATCCTTCAAGACGGAGCTCACTTCTCGTCATTTTCCCTCTGGTGGAAGCTTTGGGCAGTGGTCTTTCGGTGGCAACGCCAAGTTTCCCTAGCTGTCCTAATCTCAGCGTAATGCGCACACAATAATAAACGATCAGAAAAACACATCCAAAAAGTCGAATCCTTACAAAATCAAACACTGAGGATACAGAACCAAATATTCTTAGATGTTAACTTAAGTTGTGAGGTTCATATTATGGGACAGTAGAAAAATGAAAAAGATCATGCAAACAGGCTTATCTCAGCTGAATGCGCACAAAAACAGACACAAATATTAAAACACATCCAAAACAGCGAATTCCTTGCAGAATAAAACACTGAGGGTACAGAAGTATATCTTATAAGATGCTAAGTTCATTTGTGAGGGTTGGATTATTGGACAGTAGATAAATGAAAAAAACTCGAAAACAGCCTTATCTCAGCGTATTGCGCACACGAATAGACACCAAAAGAAAAACACATCCAAATAGTGAAATCCTTGCCAAATGTAAAACTGAGGGGACAGAACTAAATCATTTAAGATGTTTATTTCATTTGTGAGGTTTGCGCACAAAAAAAGACACAAATAGTAAAACACATCCAAACAGTGAAAAACTTGCAAAATTAAACACTGAGAGTACAGACTTATATCTTATAAGATGCTAAGTTCATTTGTGAAGTTTATTTCTTGGGACAGTAGAGAAATGAAAAAAAATCATGAAACAGCCTTATCTCAGCTGAATTTTCACAAAAACAGACACAAATGGAAAAACAGGTCCAAAATTGAAATCCTTGCAAAATCAAACACTGAGGGGACAGTACTAAATGTTTTAAGATATTAACATCATTTGTGAGATTTACGTTATGGGATGGTAGAGAAACGAAAAAAATCCGAAGACAGCTTTATCTCAGCTGAATGCGAAAAAAAACAGACAGAGATAGAAAAACACATCCAAACAGTGAAATCATTGCAAAATCAAACACTGAGGGTACAGAAGTATATCTCATGAGATGTTAACTTCATTTGTGAGGTTTATATTATGAGACAGTAAAAAATGAATACAAATCCAAAAACAGCTTTATCTTGGGTGAATGCGCACAAAAAAAGACACAGATAGAAAAAAACATCCAAACAGTGAAATCCTCTCAATTTCAAACACTGAGAATACTTAAGTATATCTTATAAGATGCTAAGTTCATTTGTGAGGTTTATATTATGGGACAGTAGAGAAATGAAAAAAAAACATGAAACAGCCTTATCTCAGCTGAATTATTCACCAAAACAGACACAAATGGAAAAACAGGTCCAAAACAGTGAAATCCTTGCAGAATCAAACACTGAGAATACTTAGGTATATCTCATAAGATGTTGACTTCATTTGTGAGGTTTACGTTATGGGACAGTAGAAAAATTAAAAAAATCCGAAAACAGCCTTATCTCATCTTATCGCGCACACGAACAGACACCAAAAGAAAAACACATCCAAACATTGAAGTCATTGCAAAATCAATCGCTCAGGGGACAGAACTAAATCTTATAAGTCGCTGACTTCATTTGTGAGGTAAATATCATGGGACAGCAGAGAATTGAAAAAAAAAATCGGGAAACAGCCTTATCTCAGCTGAATTTTTCACAAAAACAGACACAAATGGAAAAACAGGTCCAATAATTGAAATCCTTGCAAAATCAAACACTGAAGGGACAGAACTAAATGTTTTAAGATATTAACTTCATTTGTGAGGTTTAAGTTATGGGACAGTATAGAAATGAAAACAATCATGAAACAGCCTTATCTCAGCTGAATGCGCACGAAAACATCCAAACAGTGAAATCCTTGCAATATTAAACACTGAGTGTACAGAAGTGTATCTTATATAATGGACGGATTACCACCAAAATGGTTGACCTTTGAACTTTCTGTTTCCGAGTTTTGAAACTTTGTATACTTAATTAGCCTTAATTCCTACTGCACATACTGGAAAATCAGAAAATCATATAGAACTAGTTATATCTACAGGTCGTAGATATGTTTGTGTTTTTATGGTACCAAACTAAAGTATGACTTTTTTTAAAACATTGTGGTCGACATACTAAACTATGACATTTTGGACGACATACTAACCTATGACGTTTTTGTCACATTTTTGAACACATAATAAACTGTGACATTTTGTCAAACTATGGACAACATAATGATATTTTTGTCACATTTTGGACAACACAATAACCTGTGACACTTTTGTCACATTTTGGACAACACACTAACCTGTGACATTTTTGTCACATTTGGGACGACATACTAAAATCTGACTTTTTAGTCATATTTTGGTCGACATAATAAAGTATGCCTTTTTTTTTATCAAATTTTGGACGACATACTAAATTATGACTTTTTTGTCAAATTTTGGGCGACAAACTAAAGTGAAGGATGATACTTTTCAGATTTTGACAATATACTAAACTTTGACATTTCTCTGAAATTTTGGACGACATTCTAAACTAGGACATTTTTCTCACTTTTTGGACGACATACGTAACTATGACATTTTTGTGACTTTTTGGACGACATACTTAACTATGACATTTTTGTCAAATTTTGGACGACATACTAACGTATGACTTTTTTTTTTATCAAATTTTGGACGACATACTAAACTATGACTTTTTTGTCAAATTTTGGTCAACACACTAACCTGTGACATTTTTGTCACATTTTGGATGATATTCTAAACTATGTCATTTTTGAATCCTTCAAGACGGAGCTCACTTCTCGTCATTTTCCCTCTGGTGGAAGCTTTGGGCAGTGGTCTTTCGGTGGCAACGCCAAGTTTCCCTAGCTGTCCTAATCTCAGCGTAATGCGCACACAATAATAAACGATCAGAAAAACACATCCAAAAAGTCGAATCCTTACAAAATCAAACACTGAGGATACAGAACCAAATATTCTTAGATGTTAACTTAAGTTGTGAGGTTCATATTATGGGACAGTAGAAAAATGAAAAAAATCATGCAAACAGGCTTATCTCAGCTGAATGCGCACAAAAACAGACACAAATATTAAAACACATCCAAAACAGCGAATTCCTTGCAGAATAAAACACTGAGGGTACAGAAGTATATCTTATAAGATGCTAAGTTCATTTGTGAGGGTTGGATTATTGGACAGTAGATAAATGAAAAAAACTCGAAAACAGCCTTATCTCAGCGTATTGCGCACACGAATAGACACCAAAAGAAAAACACATCCAAATAGTGAAATCCTTGCCAAATGTAAAACTGAGGGGACAGAACTAAATCATTTAAGATGTTTATTTCATTTGTGAGGTTTGCGCACAAAAAAAGACACAAATAGTAAAACACATCCAAACAGTGAAAAACTTGCAAAATTAAACACTGAGAGTACAGACTTATATCTTATAAGATGCTAAGTTCATTTGTGAAGTTTATTTCTTGGGACAGTAGAGAAATGAAACAAAAATCATGAAACAGCCTTATCTCAGCTGAATTTTCACAAAAACAGACACAAATGGAAAAACAGGTCCAAAATTGAAATCCTTGCAAAATCAAACACTGAGGGGACAGTACTAAATGTTTTAAGATTTTAACATCATTTGTGAGATTTACGTTATGGGATGGTAGAGAAACGAAAAAAATCCGAAGACAGCTTTATCTCAGCTGAATGCGAAAAAAAACAGACACAGATAGAAAAAAACATCCAAACAGTGAAATCCTCTCAATTTCAAACACTGAGAATACTTAAGTATATCTTATAAGATGCTAAGTTCATTTGTGAGGTTTATATTATGGGACAGTAGAGAAATGAAAAAAAAACATGAAACAGCCTTATATCAGCTGAATTATTCACCAAAACAGACACAAATGGAAAAACAGGTCCAAAACAGTGAAATCCTTGCAGAATCAAACACTGAGAATACTTAGGTATATCTCATAAGATGTTGACTTCATTTGTGAGGTTTACGTTATGGGACAGTAGAAAAATTAAAAAAATCCGAAAACAGCCTTATCTCATCTTATAGCGCACACGAACAGACACCAAAAGAAAAACACATCCAAACATTGAAGTCATTGCAAAATCAATCGCTCAGGGGACAGAACTAAATCTTATAAGTCGCTGACTTCATTTGTGAGGTAAATATCATGGGACAGCAGAGAATTGAAAAAATAAAATCGGGAAACAGCCTTATCTCAGCTGAATTTTTCACAAAAACAGA
>NW_025321585.1:0-6933 GCF_019176455.1 Solea senegalensis
TTCTAAAAAAAAATCTACTTTAAATTCCAAAATCTAATTAAAATTCTCTACTTATAAAAATACTTAAAATCCCAAATTATAATTACTTAAAATCTACTTATAATTCCAAAATCTACTTAAAATTCCCAAATCTACTTAAAGTTCCAAAATCTACTAAAAATTCGAAAATCTACTTAAAATTCTAAAATCCTACTGATTGACACCAAAGCCCATAGAGAAAACCAGTGATTTTAACATCACACACACACACAGCAGTTGTCGATCCACTGCTGCCTTCAAATGTTATTATTTTGAAATCCTTCATTCAGATTTACGTCAGTGACACAGAGTGACCACACGAGGCAGCAGTCGACCCCAGCAGCTCCTGTGTCCCCGTGAGCTAAAATCACTGATTTTCTCTTTGAGGTTTGGTGCGATCAAGAAATAATGACGTCATTTAAATGTATAGAACAATAAAGACACTTGAAGTGTCTCAAGCTTAGTCCATAACGTGGGGGAAAATGAACCTGGATCAGCGACAGGTAACGACATAATCTGGACTCACTGTTGTCATGGTATCACGACTCTGACATAATCTGTGACAAATAATCTCTCTCTCTCTGTCTTTTTCATGTGAGAGGCGATATCTGGACGTGCACTCAGGTCCTCTGTCCTCTGTCCCAGGGATTACAGGTGTCAGATTAAAGGGGATTAAAGGGACAGTTCAGGTTTTAGATGAAGCAGGGTCACCAGGACTAACAATATTGGATGGTTAGTTAGTAGGTTGGTTGGTTAGTAGGTTAGTTAGTAAGTTTGGTTGGCTAGTAGGTTAGATAGTAGGTTTGGGTAGTTAGTAGGTTAGATGGTTAGTGGGTTTGGTTAGTTAGTAGGTTAGGTGGTTAGTAGGTTTGTATGGTTAGTTAGTAGGTTAATAGGTTAGGTTGGTTAGTTAGTAGGTTAGATGGTTAGTTGATAGGTTTGGATGGTTAGTTAGTAGGTTGGTTTTTAGTAGGTAGGTTGGCTAGATTGTAGAGTAACTGGTTAGTTAGTAGGTTTGGTTAGCTGGTTAGTAGGTTTGGATGGTTAGTTAGTAGGTTGGATGGTTAGTTAATAGGTTTGGTTGCAAGACAGTCCTGTCCTCTGTCCCAGGGTTTACAGGTTTGAGATTAAAGGGGTTATATACTGGTTATATTCTTCTTTTACAAATGTAGAATATAAAATTAACAAGAGAATGAAAGAAAAATGAGAATAAAATAAAACAAAATATTGCAATAAAGTGTAAAAATGTAAGGATCGAACATTTCATTTATTTTTAAAATACTATGTTAATGTGAATATTTTGTATTTTTGAATTAACTTTGGTTCAAAAATGATACACAATATTTCGGTGAATATGAGACAAAATAATGAGAAGTCATTTCTCACTATCGCTGCGTGATTTAAACAAACGTCAGAATGTTTGTAAAAAGAGCAGAGATGTGTTTTCTTTGTGCTCTAATGAGCTTGAGTTATGGAGTCATTGTCTCTGAGGTAATCGTTAGAGCGTCCGCAGGTTCACTCTTTCATGTTAGATGTTTTACGCTCCGTGCCCTCGCTCCTCTCTCTGCAGTGAGTAAACAAAAGGGAGCGGCGCTGGAACTATTGATTGTTGGGTGCACGGTTGTGTAGTGGTGTCGGTGCAGAGCACAGACTGTGACCTGCAGCAGGTCAGAGAAGAAGCCGCGGGGACGCGACGCTCTGAGCTGCTCTTCAACTAGGATTTTAAACAACCCTCAGGACAGACAGGAAACATGAGCTTTCACAACGCTCTCACTCTCCCACACCAAAGTCCACACAGAAAATCAGTGATTTTACCATCACACACACACACACAGTAAGTTCAAATGAGTTATTTTGTGACTTTGGCTTTTGAAGATCTTCATTTATATTTATTTAAGTGACACAAAGTGACCACACGAGGCAGCAGAGGACCAGCAGCTAAAATCACTGGTTTTCTCTATGGGCTTTGGTGTGGGAGAGTGAGTGGTTTACAAACGTCAGTGTCCTGTGTAACAGTGACATAAAGACATCGTGGACTTACAGGTGATTTATTTAAACATGAATAACAGCAACATTTAGCTTTACTAGTGTTGCAGGAGCATGTTTTTGTTGCATATATTTCATCACAGATTATTCACACCTTCATGTAGCAATGGCATTAATAAATTGGCTGAATATGCTAGCATACATTAGCTGAGGAGCGTCTTCCCATCCGATAATACACAGTAAATTTAACAGTTTTAAAGTGACCCTAGAATAAATACATTTATTATTATCAGGTAAATAAAGACACTGTTATAAGTGTGTTACAGTAAAGAGTCCGTTTGTAATGTTGGATTAACAAGAAATGAGTTAAATTGACTATTTTACTGTTTTACGTTTATGTTTTTATGGTTTTATTCTTACCTTTGTAAAGCGCTGTTTTTTAATGTGCTCTGGAAATTGAATGACATTGACTTGACAAACCCTGAATGATTAAATCTTGTTCGAATCAGAATTTGTGTTCAATTGGAATGATCACATTTTAGATTTTATGATTACTCTCCATTTTACAGCAACAGGAAGTTGCATTTACATACGTATAAAAGTACAAAATTGTAATATTCACATTTATCTTTTGTAAATAACTGCACTTTACTCTTTGTATTTTATTATACATTTATTTTTTTTCTGCTCTTCTTTTGCACCAATGACAACAACAACACCCTTGTATTGTGTAAGTTTTACCTGACAAGAAACCCGATGAGGTGGAGGCAGGTGTGTGACGCAGGACGTGAAGACACCTGGAACGAGACAGAAATGGGAGTTTGTTTTAAGATAAAACTGGAAATACAAAGACAAATACTCACTTTGTTTCATTTTCCTGCTTTAAAAGTCTCAGATTTAACACCCGGCTGTTCATATGTCGCCCAGCGCGTCCGGACGCGTGACAGGCGTCAGTGTGACAACATAATCGAGGCCATGCCTTCACCTGTCACTGGTTTTATGGTTGTGACCGATCGAGCTCGTATCACCTCAACCGAGATAATTTAGTAGTGGCCCCGAGCAAAGAAAACCAAATAACAGTTTTATTACTCGCTTTAGAACTTGATCCACACGTCGTCACGTCAGCGCAGAGCCAAGCGACCATAACTGACGTGCCGGCGTGACACCGGATCTTAGTGTAGCCACGGCTCCCCGACCACCGTGTGTGTGTGTGTGTGTGTGTGTGTGTGTGTGTGTGTGTGCTTCAGTTCTACCCACAGAACTGAGATTTACCTTCACGTTGTCAGCACTGGATCAAAGTAAAACAAGCACAAACACATTCTACATAATCAGTTTTTCAGATAAAATCACGTCAACATCCGTGTGATTAAAGTCACTGCAGGGATTCTGCTGAGTCATGCTAACGTAACAAAACTGCTAACTGAACAAAGGATTAACCAAATAAAACCTATGCTACCTCACGTTTACGACATTTTAAGCATATGTTCACAAAGTTTTCTGACTTAAAATAGAATTTTATTTAAATTTTTATGATCACTAAATATCTTATTTTGTCACTTTGTATGGAAGCGCGTTTTTGTGAGTCTTTTTTTTTTTTCCATTTTTCGGAGTAATTTTTTTCTTTTTCTTTTTCTTCTTTGCATTCATTCCTGTATTGAGACTTTGATTTATAACAAAATGGAAAGCTTGTTTAGTTCAATCAAGTTTTACTTTCATCTGGGTTTAAGACACTGGGTCTTAAGTTAGTCCTGTCCTTAAAGCCCACATAGACCTGAAGCTCCAATTAACGCTGCGTTTGTGTGTGTATCTGCGTCATGACCTTGTTTATGAAACCCTAAAGTTTCAGAACAAACAGTTCAAAAAATAGGCTTTTATTGTTTTCCTGGGCTCTGCGAAGCGGATCAGCACTTCCGTATGTTGATGATGTCATCAGTATACCTCACCACTCCTCTCACCACCGTAGCGCCTCCTGGTGCGGGCACTAGTCCGGGCACATCCGGTTGCGTACATTCAACCGCAGAAGAAGAAGAACTACTCTCGTTGTAGCTGCTGAGATGCAGAGCATCCACCGTGCCAGAAGGGGAGCTGTGTATCTGAGAGCTGGCCTATCTATTACGTCACTTCCAGGTACCTGGCCAATCACAGGACAGTGGGAAAGCTCTCGTTGGCTGGCCAATCACAACACAGTCCACATTCTAGGGGTGTGGTTTTGGTCTGAAACAGCACGGCTGACGAGAGCGTCAGTGAGGAGATATTTTGATCGGCTCGTTTGCAGCGATTAGGAGGTTTTTAACCATGAAAACAAGTTAATATATGTAAGTAGACCTCCATAACTAACATATATATGTGACCATGAAAACAAGTTAATATATGTAAGTAGACCTCCATAACTAACATAAATATGTGACCATGAAAACAAGTTAATATATGTAAGTAGACTTACATAACTAACATATATATGTGACCATGAAAACAAGTTAATATATGTAAGTAGACCTCCATAACTAACATATATGTGACCATGAAAACAGGTTAATATATGTAAGTAGTATGTAAGTAAGTAGTAAGTAATATATGTAAACACTTTAAAAATCAAAGTCCAAAAAAAAACCCAAAAACCTGAAACACAAACAGGAAGTGGGCGTCTACTTCCTGCCATGCAGAAACATCTTTGCTTCCTTCTGCAGTCTGTGTGACCGTGAAAACAAGTTAATATATGTAAGTAGACCTCCATAACTAACATATATATGTGACCATGAAAACAAGTTAATATATGTAAGTAGACCTCCATAACTAACATATATATGTGACCATGAAAACAAGTTAATATATGTAAGTAGACCTCCATAACTAACATATATATGTGACCAGTTTTACTGTACGTCCATTTTACTTTTCTTAAATTGTGTTTTGTTTATTTTCATTATTTGCTTCAGAAGTGCCAAAAAAAGATGAATCTGTTTATCTTCTCATCACATCCTACAAACTTTTCCCCAGTGCTAAATCCGTGCTCTTAATGAACTCCTGAGGTTAATCCCACTTTAAATAGGTTGTGCAAACAGCTCATGGAGAAAGAAAAGCATCACCATAAAAGTCATTTTGTTTAGTTAATAACTTTGAAAAGGTTGTATCAGACAGTTCTCTTTTTTTATAATCTCTACCAGGAACAATCACAGAGTCTGCTGAATTATTCTGAATTCACTGTGTCACAGTTTCACCACTTCATTAGCGTGAAGCTGTTCACATGGTTCATGCCCTCTGAGACGGTGATAAATGTATTCACAGAGCGGAATAATAAAACACAGAGACTTTTTAAATGAAATTCTAACCACAGATTAGCATTAATGAGATAATCTGTGGTTAAAGTCATTTCACTTCACTTTAATGCTTCAACTTGGTGGTTATTTTTAAACATTCTGCTTAGTCATGCTAACGCTAATGCTAAGGGCCACAAAGACGGACTCATTTTAGCCCCTTAAATCTATAAAAAAAATCTACGTCAGTTTATGTCTACGATGTCTTCAGAACACGTTCACGTCTTCAGGAAACTGAAGTTTTTTAAACCCACTCACTCTCCCACACCAAACCCCACAGAGAAAATCAGTGATTTTAGCTCGCGGGCACACAGGAGCTGTTGGTCTACTGCTGCCTCGTGTGGTCACTTTGTGTCACTTATAATTAAAAATAAAAAGAATTCTAAATTAATCAAAGGCCAAAGTTTCGGAAGCGCATTGCATTCATTTGAAAAAAAAAATAAAAAAAATTCTGAATTATGGAGAACCTCTCACGAGAACCTCCAACCTTCAAGTGACTCCCATATTTTCAGCAGTCTCCTGATTGCCTCTTGAGTCACCTCGTAGCCTGAATGCATTTCAAATGCATCACCTTGTATCCATGTATCTGTCCAACTGATGGTGGACAAACATTGTTATGTCTAACAGATCTGAACAAGCTTTCCTTCTGAACAACCGCTAAGTCCTCAGGTGCCTGCGTAAAGTTGACAAACTCATGGTGACTTAAAAGTGACAAAGAATGCTTGTATCACACATATATGTTAGTTATGGAGGTCTACTTACATATATTAACTTGTTTTCATGGTCACATATATATGTTAGTTATGGAGTTCTACTTAAATATATTAACTTGTTTTCATGGTCACATATATGTGAGTTGTGGAGGTCTACTTACATATATTAACTTGTTTTCATGGTCACATATATATTAGTTATGGAGGTCTACTTACATATATTAACTTGTTTTCATGGTCACATATATGTTAGTTATGGAGGTCTACTTACATATATTAACTTGTTTTCATGGTCACACACATATATGTTAGTTATGAAGTCTACTTTACATATATTAACTTGTTTCATGGTCACATATATGTTAGTTATGGAGGGTCTACTTATATATTAACTTGTTTTCATGGTCACACATATATGGCTAGACATAGGAGGTCTACTTACATATATTAACTTGTTTTCACATGGTCACACATATATGTAAGTTATGGAGGTCTACTTACATATATTAACTTGTTCATAGTCATATGTGTGTGTTAGTTATGAAGTCTACTTACATATATTAACCTGTTTTCATGGTCACATATATGTTAGTTATGGAGGTCTACTTACATATATTAACTTGTTTTCATAGTCACATATATATGTTAGTTATGTAAGTCTACTTACATATATTAACTTGTTTTCATGGTCACATATATATGTTAGTTATGGAGGTCTACTTACATATATTAACTTGTTTTCATGGTCACATATATATGTTAGTTATAGGTCTACTTACATATATTAACTTGTTTTCATGGTCACATATATATGTTAGTTATGGAGAGTCTTACATATATTCTTGTTTCATAGTCCCCACATATATGTTAGTTATGAAGTCTACTTACATATATTAACTTGT
>NW_025321586.1:0-8091 GCF_019176455.1 Solea senegalensis
AAGTATATCTTATAAGATGTTAACTTCATTAGTTAGGTTTATATTATGGGACAGTAGAAAAAGAAAAACATTCGAAAACAGCCTTATCTCAGATGAATGTGCACACAAAAAGACACCAATATAAAAAAACATCCCAACAGTAAAATCCTTGTAAAATCAAACACTTAAGCTATAGAAGTATATCTTATAAGATTTTAACTTCATTAGTGAGGTTTATATTATGAGACAGTAGAAAAAAGAAAAGATTCAAAAAATCCTTATCTCAGATGAATGTGCACACAAAAAGACACCAATAGAAAAAAAAACGAAAATAAAATAATTCCAAAATCAAACACTGAGGGTTCAGAAGTATATCCTCTAAGATGTTAATTTCATTAGTGAGGTTTATATTATGAGACAGTAGAAAAAAGAAAAGATTCAAAAACAGCCTTATCTGAGCTTAATGCGCACATAAACAGACAATAGAATAACATATCCAAACATAAATCATAACTAAATCAAACAGTTAAGGTATAGAAGTATATCTTATAAGATTTTAACTTCATTAGTGAGGTTTATATTATGAGACAGTAGAAAAAAGAAAAGATTCAAAAACTCCTTATCTCAGATGAATGTGCACACAAAAAGACACCAATAGAAAAAAAAACGAAAATAAAATATTTCCAAAATCAAACACTGAGGGTACAGAAGTATATCTTCTAAGATGTTAATTTCATTAGTGAGGTTTATATTATGAGACAGTAGAAAAAAGAAAACATTCGAAAACAGCCTTATCTCAGATGAATGTGCACACAAAAAGACACCAATATAAAAAAACATCCCAACAGTAAAATCCTTGCAAAATCAAACATTTAATGTATAGAAGTATATCTTATAAGATTTTAACTTCATTAGTGAGGTTTATATTATGAGACAGTAGAAAAAAGAAAAGATTTAAAAACATCCTTATCTCAGAAATCATTGCAAAATCAAACACTGAGGGTACAGAAGTATGTCTTATATCATGTTTATTGCATCAGTTAAGTTTATATTATGGGACAGTAGAAAAAAGAAAAACATTCGAAAACAGCCTTATCTCAACTGAATGCGCACAAATATAGACAACAATAGAAAACACATCCAAACAGTAAAAATCATTGTAAAATCAAACACTTAAGCTATAGAAGTATATCTTATAAGATTTTAACTTCATTAGTGAGGTTTATATTATGAGACAGTAGAAAAAAGAAAAGATTTAAAAACATCCTTATCTCAGATGAATGTGCACACAAAAAGACACCAATATAAAAAAACATCCTAACAATAAAATCATTGCAAAATCAAACACTGAGGGTACAGAAGTATGTCTTATATCATGTTTATTGCATCAGTTAAGTTTATATAATGGGACAGTAGAAAAAGAAAACATTCGAAAACAGCCTTATCTCAGCTTAATGCGCACATAAACAGACAACAATAGAAAACCCATCCAGACAGTAAAAATCATTGCAAAATCAAACAGTTAAGGTATAGAAGTATATCGTATAAGATTTTAACTTCATTAGTGAGGTTTATATTATGAGACCGTAGAAAAAAGAAAAGTTTCAAAAAATCCTTATCTCAGATGAATGTGCACACAAAAAGACACCAATAGAAAAAAAAACGAAAATAAAATAATTCCAAAATCAAACACTGAGGGTACAGAAGTATATCTTCTAAGATGTTAATTTCATTAGTGAGGTTTATATTATGAGACAGTAGAAAAAAGAAAAGATTTAAAAACATCCTTATCTCAGATGAATGTGCACACAAAAAGACAACAATATAAAAAAACATCCTAACAGTAAAATCATTGCAAAATCAAACACTGAGGGTACAGAAGTATGTCTTATATCATGTTTATTGTATCAGTTAAGTTTATATTATGGGACAGATTAAAAAAGAAAACATTCGAAAACAGCCTTATCTCAGCTTAATGCGCACATAAACAGACAACAATAGAAAACCCATCCAAACAGTAAAAATCATTGCAAAATCAAACAGTTGAGGTATAGAAGTATATCTTATAAGATTTTAACTTCATTAGTGAGGTTTATATTATGAGACAGTAGAAAAAAGAAAAGATTTAAAAACATCCTTATCTCAGATGAATGTGCACACAAAAAGACACCAATATAAAAAAACATCCAAACAGTAAAATCATTGCAAAATCAAACACTGAGGGTACAGAAGTATGTCTTATATCATGTTTATTGCATCAGTTAAGTTTATATTATGGGACAGTAGAAAAAAGAAAACATTCGAAAACAGCCTTATCTCAGCTTAATGCGCACATAAACAGACAACAATAGAAAACCCATCCAAACAGTAAAAATCATTGTACAATCAAACAGTTAAGGTATAGAAGTATATCTTATAAGATTTTAACTTCATTAGTGAGGTTTATATTATGAGACAGTAGAAAAAAGAAAAGATTCAAAAATATCCTTACCTCATATGAATGTGCACACAAAAAGACACCAATACAAAAAAAACATCCCAACAGTAAAATCATTGCAAAATCAAACACTGAGGGTACAGAAGTATGTCTTATATCATGTTTATTGCATCAGTTAAGTTTATATTATGGGACAGTAGAAAAAAGAAAAACATTCGAAAACAGCCTTATCTCAACTGAATGCGCACAAATATAGAAAACAATAGAAAACACATCCAAACAGTAAAAATCATTGTAAAATCAAACACTTAAGCTATAGAAGTATATCTTATAAGATTTTAACTTCATTAGTGAGGTTTATATTATGAGACAGTAGAAAAAAGAAAAGATTCAAAAACTCCTTATCTCAGATGAATGTGCACACAAAAAGACACCAATATAAAAAAAAACGAAAATAAAATAATTCCAAAATCAAACACTGAGGGTTCAGAAGTATATCCTCTAAGATTTTAACTTCATTAGTGAGGTTTATATTATGAGACAGTAGAAAAAAGAAAAGATTCAAAAACAGCCTTATCTGAGCTTAATGCGCACATAAACAGACAATAGAATAACATATCCAAACATAAAATCATAACTAAATCAAACAGTTAAGGTATAGAAGTATATCCTCTAAGATGTTAATTTCATTCGTGAGGTTTATATTATGAGACAGTAGAAAAAAGAAAACATTCGAAAACAGCCTTATCTCAGCTTAATGCGCACATAAACAGACAACAATAGAAAACCCATCCAAACAGTAAAAATCATTGCAAAATCAAACAGTTAAGGTATAGAAGTATATCTTATAAGATGTTAACTTCATTAGTTAGGTTTATATTATGGGACAGTAGAAAAAGAAAAACATTCGAAAACAGCCTTATCTCAGATGAATGTGCACAAAAAAAGACACCAATATAAAAAAACATCCCAACAGTAAAATCCTTGCAAAATCAAACATTTAATGTATAGAAGTATATCTTATAAGATTTTAACTTCATTAGTGAGGTTTATATTATGAGACAGTAGAAAAAAGAAAAGATTCAAAAATATCCTTACCTCATATGAATGTGCACACAAAAAGACACCAATACAAAAAAACATCCTAACAGTAAAATTATTGCAAAATCAAACACTGAGGGTACAGAAGTATGTCTTATATCATGTTTATTGCATCAGTTAATTTTATATTATGGGACAGTAGAAAAAAGAAAACATTCGAAAACAGCCTTATCTCAGCTTAATGCGCACATAAACAGACAACAATAGAAAACCCATCCAAACAGTAAAAATCATTGCAAAATCAAACAGTTGAGGTATAGAAGTATATCTTATAAGATTTTAACTTCATTTGTGATGTTTATATTATGAGACAGTAGAAAAAAGAAAAGATTCAAAAATATCCTTACCTCATATGAATGTGCACACAAAAAGACACCAATATAAAAAAACATCCCAACAGTAAAAATCATTGCAAAATCAAACAGTTGAGGTATAGAAGTATATCTTATAAGATTTTAACTTCATTAGTGAGGTTTATATTATGAGACAGTAGAAAAAAGAAAAGATTTAAAAACATCCTTATCTCAGATGAATGTGCACACAAAAAGACACCAATATAAAAAAACATCCTAACAGTAAAATCATTGCAAAATCAAACACTGAGGGTACAGAAGTATGTCTTATATCATGTTTATTGCATCAGTTAAGTTTATATTATGGGACAGTAGAAAAAAGAAAAACATTCGAAAACAGCCTTATCTCAACTGAATGCGCACAAATATAGACAACAATAGAAAACACATCCAAACAGTAAAAATCATTGTAAAATCAAACACTTAAGCTATAGAAGTATATCTTATAAGATTTTAACTTCATTAGTGAGGTTTATATTATGAGACAGTAGAAAAAAGAAAAGATTCAAAAACAGCCTTATCTGAGCTTAATGCGCACATAAACAGACAATAGAATAACATATCCAAACATAAAATCATAACTAAATCAAACAGTTAAGGTATAGAAGTATATCCTCTAAGATGTTAATTTCATTCGTGAGGTTTATATTATGAGACAGTAGAAAAAAGAAAACATTCGAAAACAGCCTTATCTCAGCTTAATGCGCACATAAACAGACAACAATAGAAAACCCATCCAAACAGTAAAAATCATTGCAAAATCAAACAGTTAAGGTATAGAAGTATATCTTATAAGATGTTAACTTCATTAGTTAGGTTTATATTATGGGACAGTAGAAAAAGAAAAACATTCGAAAACAGCCTTATCTCAGATGAATGTGCACACAAAAAGACACCAATATAAAAAAACATCCCAACAGTAAAATCCTTGCAAAATCAAACATTTAATGTATAGAAGTATATCTTATAAGATTTTAACTTCATTAGTGAGGTTTATATTATGAGACAGTAGAAAAAAGAAAAGATTCAAAAATATCCTTACCTCATATGAATGTGCACACAAAAAGACACCAATACAAAAAAAACATCCCAACAGTAAAATCATTGCAAAATCAAACACTGAGGGTACAGAAGTATGTCTTATATCATGTTTATTGCATCAGTTAAGTTTATATTATGGGACAGTAGAAAAAAGAAAAACATTCGAAAACAGCCTTATCTCAACTGAATGCGCACAAATATAGACAACAATAGAAAACACATCCAAACAGTAAAAATCATTGTAAAATCAAACACTTAAGCTATAGAAGTATATCTTATAAGATTTAAACTTCATTAGTGAGGTTTATATTATGAGACAGTAGAAAAAAGAAAAGATTTAAAAACATCCTTATCTCAGATGAATGTGCACACAAAAAGACACCAATATAAAAAAACATCCTAACAGTAAAATCATTGCAAAATCAAACACTGAGGGTACAGAAGTATGTCTTATATCATGTTTATTGCATCAGTTAAGTTTATATTATGGGACAGTAGAAAAAAGAAAACATTCGAAAACAGCCTTATCTCAGCTTAATGCGCACATAAACAGACAACAATAGAAAACCCATCCAAACAGTAAAAATCATTGCAAAATAAAACAGTTAAGGTATAGAAGTATATCTTATAAGATTTTAACTTCATTAGTGAGGTTTATATTATGAGACAGTAGAAAAAAGAAAAGATTAAAAAACATCCTTATCTCAGATGAATGTGCACACAAAAAGACACCAATATAAAAAAACATCCTAACAGTAAAATCATTGCAAAATCAAACACTGAGGGTACAGAAATATGTCTTATATCATGTTTATTGCATCAGTTAAGTTTATATTATGGGACAGTAGAAAAAAGAAAACATTCGAAAACAGCCTTATCTCAGCTTAATGCGCACATAAACAGACAACAATAGAAAACCCATCCAAACAGTAAAAATCATTGCAAAATCAAACAGTTGAGGTATAGAAGTATATCTTATAAGATTTTAACTTCATTAGTGAGGTTTATATTATGAGACAGTAGAAAAAAGAAAAGATTCAAAAATATCCTTACCTCATATGAATGTGCACACAAAAAGACACCAATATAAAAAAAAAATCCCAACAGTAAAATCATTGCAAAATCAAACACTGAGGGTACAGAAGTATGTCTTATATCATGTTTATTGCATCAGTTAAGTTTATATTATGGGACAGTAGAAAAAAGAAAAACATTCGAAAACAGCCTTATCTCAACTGAATGCGCACAAATATAGAAAACAATAGAAAACACATCCAAACAGTAAAAATCATTGTAAAATCAAACACTTAAGCTATAGAAGTATATCTTATAAGATTTTAACTTCATTAGTGAGGTTTATATTATGAGACAGTAGAAAGAAGAAAAGATTCAAAAACTCCTTATCTCAGATGAATGTGCACACAAAAAGACACCAATATAAAAAAAAACGAAAATAAAATAATTCCAAAATCAAACACTGAGGGTTCAGAAGTATATCCTCTAAGATTTTAACTTCATTAGTGAGGTTTATATTATGAGACAGTAGAAAAAAGAAAAGATTCAAAAACAGCCTTATCTGAGCTTAATGCGCACATAAACAGACAATAGAATAACATATCCAAACATAAAATCATAACTAAATCAAACAGTTAAGGTATAGAAGTATATCCTCTAAGATGTTAATTTCATTCGTGAGGTTTATATTATGAGACAGTAGAAAAAAGAAAACATTCGAAAACAGCCTTATCTCAGCTTAATGCGCACATAAACAGACAACAATAGAAAACCCATCCAAACAGTAAAAATCATTGCAAAATCAAACAGTTAAGGTATAGAAGTATATCTTATAAGATGTTAACTTCATTAGTTAGGTTTATATTATGGGACAGTAGAAAAAGAAAAACATTCGAAAACAGCCTTATCTCAGATGAATGTGCACACAAAAAGACACCAATATAAAAAAACATCCCAACAGTAAAATCCTTGCAAAATCAAACATTTAATGTATAGAAGTATATCTTATAAGATTTTAACTTCATTAGTGAGGTTTATATTATGAGACAGTAGAAAAAAGAAAAGATTCAAAAATATCCTTACCTCATATGAATGTGCACACAAAAAGACACCAATACAAAAAAACATCCTAACAGTAAAATTATTGCAAAATCAAACACTGAGGGTACAGAAGTATGTCTTATATCATGTTTATTGCATCAGTTAATTTTATATTATGGGACAGTAGAAAAAAGAAAACATTCGAAAACAGCCTTATCTCAGCTTAATGCGCACATAAACAGACAACAATAGAAAACCCATCCAAACAGTAAAAATCATTGCAAAATCAAACAGTTGAGGTATAGAAGTATATCTTATAAGATTTTAACTTCATTAGTGAGGTTTATATTATGAGACAGTAGAAAAAAGAAAAGATTCAAAAATATCCTTACCTCATATGAATGTGCACACAAAAAGACACCAATATAAAAAAACATCCCAACAGTAAAAATCATTGCAAAATCAAACAGTTGAGGTATAGAAGTATATCTTATAAGATTTTAACTTCATTAGTGAGGTTTATATTATGAGACAGTAGAAAAAAGAAAAGATTTAAAAACATCCTTATCTCAGATGAATGTGCACACAAAAAGACACCAATATAAAAAAACATCCTAACAGTAAAATCATTGTAAAATCAAAAACTTAAGCTATAGAAGTATATCTTATAAGATTTTAACTTCATTAGTGAGGTTTATATTGAGACAGTAGAAAAAAAGAAAAGATTCAAAAATCCTTATCTCAGATGAATGTGCACATAAAAGACACCAATAGAAAAAAAAAACGAAAATAAAATAATTCAAATCAAACACTGAGGGTTCAAGTATAATACTCCTAAGATGTTAATTTCATTAGTGAGGTTTATATTATGGGACAGAAGAAAAAAGAAAAACATTCGAAATCAGCCTTATCTCAGTTTAATTTGCACATAAACAGACAACAATAGAAAAACATATCCAAACATAAAATCATAACTAAATCAAACAGTTAAGGTATAGAAGTATATCCTATAAGATGTTAACTTCATTAGTGAGGTTTATATTATGGGACATGAGAAAAAAGAAAAACATTCGAAAACAGCCTTATCTCAGCTTAATGAGCACATTAAACAGACAACAATAGAAA
>NW_025321587.1:0-15984 GCF_019176455.1 Solea senegalensis
CAAATTCTGTCACAGAATAAAGGTTTTATTTCAAGTCATCGTATCGAAAAATAAAAGGTTTAGGTTTGTGTCCTCCCAGAAAAGAAACGCGCTCTAATCCTGCAACCTACAATCTCATTTATGAAAGAAACTATGCAGGATAGCCCTGCATCCCTAAGGCAAGTAACGCGTAGTTCTGCAGGGGAAAATAAAAATCAAAAAAACTAAATGCGACACACAGGACAGACAGACAGCAAGAGAGACAGAAAGACAGAGACACACAGAAAGACAGAGACACCAGACAGACAAAGGACAGACAAGTGGACAAGACACAGACCAGACACGAGACAGGCTGAGACCAGACACAAGACAGGCGGAGACCTGACAAGAGACAGGCGGAGACCTGACACACAAGACAGACAGACCAGAGAGAGAGAGAGACAGACAGACAGAACAGTGAGAGACAGTGACACATGCCATGATGGCAGTCTTGGCATGCGTCAGTGTATAAGTAAAGGCCTTTGAACTGAGTAATGCAAAACAAAAAATTTGATTATTGTTATGCCATTGTGTCAGGCATTGTAAATGTTTAGGTGCAAATTAACTTGAGTGGATACGATTTACCCACAAAGATCATGTGGCAAAGGCCTTTAATACTTACCTGAAAGGTAAACATTTTACCAGTTTTTGAAGGAATTTGCTAATGGTGTGCATATTGCCAGTCTTGCAGCATAAATTTTGTTCACCTTTCTGGTGCAGTAAAGTCAATTGGAGTGTTAGTCTTGGTCCAAAAGGTCAGATAAACGTCAGTCCAAGTCAGTCATCACACGCACACGCACACACACAAAACTGCACTTAACATTTGAAATTTTACCTCAACTAAAACGCAATCTAATTAAGATGGACATGCAGTGATGTCGGTGCTCCTCTTGACTGATGCTAGAAGGAAAGTACAGGTTAGTTCACTTACTGTGCATGGACGCGGAAGGCACCCATGTTTGTCTATATAAAATTACTATACGCGCAAGGCCAGACATACAATAATACAAATAGGCCATGAAGGCACGGGCACAGTGGCCGTCATGGACTACTTGCATTAAAGGACATATGGCAATACTAAGGCAATGGCACGGCTGCCATCCAAAGCCAGGTGCTGTGTTTGTAGATCACCAGGATCTATTTTTAACGTGCTAAGGCTAACGGTAGATTAATGGCCACGATGGAAAAGAGAGAAACAAAAAAATAAAAGGCACAGCGGCCAACAAGTCTAAGCCTTGTGACAGAGTGTACAAGTGTATTCCTACCATCTAGCTTTAACTGTACACCAACATCCATTTAAACCTCAGTTAAGATCTGGTCCTCCAACATCACTGTATTTTAGTGCTAAAGAAAACAGTTCAAGTTGATATTTTATTTTCATTTTAGAAATGAGGAAAGGCAAGAGAGCCAGAACAGAGCGACACGGCGGCCGGAAGAGCGATGGCCCGCGGCCTGCGTATCACTTACCATCTTAAGAAACAGTTAGAAAGAAAAGTGGTTAAGGGCACAGTGGTAAGGCAAGAAAACGCCTCCATAGAGAGGCATGTTCTTACCTTTGCATGTAAATTGTCAGTGTGACTCGGTAGTTAACTGTGGGCAGCCAGACTAGCAAGTCAGTTGCCGACACCTAAGTACCTTCACTTTCAAATAAACACAACACACAAGTTTTCTTTTGTTTATTCCCCTACTCTGCAAACCCTAGCACACATGGAGGCCAAGACGGTAGCCCCCAGAGAAGAAATAAAAAAATATGGACTCACCCTTTGTAGACAGACCTAAAAAGGAAATGTTAGTTCATTATATCAATCATCTAAGCCCTTCAAGACACCATATCTACTTTAATGTGAACTGCTGAACATAATCATACTCTCAGACCATCTTAACTATTCAACCCAAGCATCTCGGTCACACACACAACCCATTCATTCAGAGAGAGAATTTCAAATACTCTCATGAGTCACCTCATTCTTTCAAATCACTCGCTCAGCAGTTCCACAAAAATATAACCAACGAGGACCAGATTTCAGAGCACCCAATAAAGTGGTCAGGAGCATACAAAACCAACCTGTGGCAAATGCTCCATGTACAACCCTCAGCTATTTGACAGATGGAAAGCAGGAGAATAGAAAGAACGTGGCCATGTTGGACAATGCAGAGAGATGTAGGCACAGCGGCCAAGAAAGCGTGGGGACACAGCGGCCACCCAGAATTAAATCATGACACCTACTATTTGACGATCTTCATGAAGATCAATCTGGGGGAAAAAAAACAAAAAAAAAATGTTTGAGTCCACTCTCCAGCCTTGACAATGTTCTAGTTCATACCATTACAGGTGTAAAATAACTAGGTAAGGTGTTCTAGAATGTGTTTGCATGAGGTACAGACATGGTTCACCCAGCCTGAGATATAAAGACTCACTTTCAGTTAAAACATTGCTGCCAGCACAAATTCTTTGCTAACAGTGAAACAAAGAAATTAACATAATCACAAGTGATGTAGAATAAAGTTGATTAAGATTCAAGGAATGCCTTTTAAGTTCAAGTATAGAAATGTCAGTACCTCAAACAACCACACTCTTTAAAAACACAAAAAACTTATATTATAGATGTGTGATTAAATTAAGAGGATATATTGCCATCAGTTACATACATTTTGATTTTTAATGATGTAGTAAATTATCTCTAAAGGTGCCACTCACCTTTTTTTGACAGCCTCAGGCTTTTGTATATGGCGGGTCCGACCAGGTCTCCGTGAGCAGGAAGCAGGTAGTTCCTTTAAAAAAAAAAGTTTGTATTTTAATGACTACAGAATCATAAAAGACATGCATTAACCCTGAATCTGTTTTTAAACATTTAACATACAGGGTTCGTACAGCTTTTTAAGAGTAAAATTCAAGCACTTTTCCAGCACTTTCAAGATAAAATATAAACTTTTTCTAGGACCCCCGAAGCTTTAAATAAATTCTATATATACACTGTACATATGACAAATAATCCTCACTGTTCACATTCATTTATGTTTTACTGTAGCTCTTTTGCAGTTACGACAACCCAATTTACATAGCAAGGGATCTTTTATGAAACACAGGATTTAACAGTAACATTAATTAAGGTTCCACTCCAGTATTAACAGAGCTGTGTTATTGTTCAAATGTAAGGGTAGAACATGCTAAATACTTGACACCTGTAGAGGATGTTTTTTTTTCAGATTTTTTTTTTTTCTTTTTAAAACAACAAAAAACTGCATACATATTTTCTGGATGTGTTCCGGTAAAGTTAAATATAAATAATTATCCTCTATTGTCATTATAGCATTGCTAAAACAACAAATCTAATGGTTGCCAAAGACTTCTGCACAGAAAATCTAAAAATGTAATATTACAACTAAAAGTAGCTTTCTGACTAAAATAGACTATATGCAACAATGAAACGGTATTTACTGCAACTGCACTTCAAATTGATATTTCAAAAAGAAAAGAAACATCAAAAACAGATGATGGCGATATGACTACACTAGTGTAAGGAGAAGAAATGATAACAGAATAAGCCACCCCCCTTCCTATGTTTTTTTTAAAGTCATTTCATATGTTAAGAGGTTATTATGTCCAGTTTTTATGTATTTTAGCTCACAAAATAGTATTTGTGCTCCTGTTTCTGTGACGAAAAGTAGCTCATACAGAGAGGTGTGGTTTATCCTTTTGGACATAAAATAGAGTATCAAGTGTGCACCGCTCAGGAGTAAACAGGCAAGCACATGTGTATGAGCACGGTTTCCTCCCGGTACCATAGCGATAGCGGCGCACCAGATAACTTCATATTATCATTTTTTTCCAGAGAACTATAATGTGTGGCGGGAATGCGCAACAAAAGACCGAAAAGCGCGACTGCCATGCTCAGTGCGTGAGACTTGAGAGCCCTGCGTTAGGATGAAGTAACCCCCGAGCTAACGCTATCAGCTAACAACATGCATTTGAACCAATGACTGAACGAGAACAAGCTGATCAGCTAATTGCTAACGGTTGTGAGCGTCAATTTAGCATACTATTTCTTTGAGGGACATGCGCAAGGAAAGGAAAGAAAACACGGGGGAGCAACAATCATACGAGATGGCGGAGAAAACACATTACACCTTCATTTTATTTAAATTTCCAGAAGACATTTTTTTAATTAAGAGACTGGTCAATATATAGTAAATCCAGCATTTTCCAGCACAGTGCTCAAATTTCAAGCACATTTCAAACTATATTTAAAATCAAGCATTTTCCAGACTTTCAAGGCTTGGTAGAACCCTGAACATAAAAAAACACATGTCTTTCCAGTGAAAAACTCAATAGTAATGACAATGAGTGGAACAGTGTGTTAACATAGCACAGCAGCCATTTTAACTTGATTTTAGTCTTGGTTTGTCTATTTTGATAATGGATTGGTTTAAGTGTTTGAGTTTCAGATATTTTGTTACCATTTGTTACCATTTAGATAACTTGACAAAAGTTACTCACCATTCTGGACGGGCCACCAATCTGGACCGGGTCGAACACGCCATCCTGGAGCGCCTTGCTGCGTTTTTATACAGGAGCCGATGCACGCGGCCAACTTTTCGGCGTCTGACGTCACGCCGTGGTAGTTTTCTTTTCTTTTTTCTCTTCTATTTTTAAAGTTCCCTTTTTGAGGTTTTATGACGGTTGTTGCGTTACCGTTAAGTTCCCTCCACCCGGAACAGTTTCAGTAGTTAAGCAGCGACACTTTTTTCGCGTCTTTTCTTTCATTCCACAGCTCGTGCAGCTTCTCTTCAAAGTAACATCACGGGACTGTTGGCTGGAGGGAGATTAAATAAGAAGAGGAGGAGGAAGCAATCAGCGGTCATCAGCTGATTAAAAAACACCTGCGTGAAGACAGAGCAGGTGTTTTGTGCGGTTGGCAAACAACGATTTGGTGCATTACCGCCACCATCTGGTATGGAGTGTGGATCGGAATGTTGTTGGTGCTTTTGCCACCTTGTCTGCTATTTCGTTCCCTTTAACACCAATGTGTGCTGGTATCCATAAACATATTACTGTGAGTCCCATCATCTGAATTCTATATGTTTGTTGTATTTCTATTATGAGGTCGTATAATATCACAGTAAAACAACAATCCATGATGAATTAGTTTATTTCGTGTCACATCAATAGCTCTACATGAGGTGCTGCATGTTGAAAAGCAGAGGCCGCCCAGCGACAAGGTGACAGTACATTTTCTCCACTCTACTATCCATAAAACATCAGCAAGAAACCACTTAATGCTGCACTTCATCTCATCACATTAATGGTGATCAAATATAAAACAAGAACATTTTTAAAAAATATATAAAATTGAAACAGAAATATTAAAACACACACCAGGGGACACAAAGCAAAGCATTTAGAGCTATCTCTCTCTCTACAAAGCAAAGTGCTGAGTCATGATAATTAAGCCAAGGCATCACTGCAGTCTAAAGCATGAGCTTTGATTTTTTTTTCATTTTTATTAACTTGCTTATTGCTTCTGGATACACACACATTCAAGCTTGTGTTAACTACAGTAATGCACGCGTGTCACAGTGTGGAGTTTTGTCTACGGGAGCAGATGCAGCTGTGTTCATGAGTAACATGCAGTGACTCAACAAACCACGTTATATGGACTTTTCTTTACATCTTCATCTACAGTACATTCTCAAAGCGTCTCTACAACTTTAAAAATGAGCAATTCAACTCTTTCATTTCCTTTTTCATTTATATGTCTATAATTTATCCCGGAAACAAAGGCATAAAGTAAAATAAAACAGCATAATTCAAGGAAAAACTAGAAAAATAGTAAAGACAGAGCCTATACATGGAAGACGGTTATTTGTAAACATCACATTCTGCGATTCACATGGAATATTGAAATTAATAATCATGTTTACATCTTCAAACAAGCATCTTTCTCTGTCTGGTAGGAACATTATTAAAACAAAATGTACTGCCTAACAAGACTTTTATCATTAGTTATCATTTTCTCACAAAATTGTCCCTCAAAAGGTCACTTTTCCTGAGATATAGGAGGTTAAATGACAGAAGGAGTGACGGACAATACAGGCAGATGAAAAGCTGGCTAAAAGTCATTTCAGTCACAATTACATCTAGATTAATTATTATAGGTTTCCTCATCAGTTACATACATCATCTCTACATTTGCCCTTCAGCTTTACTGACAAGAGTGTGTGCTCCTCAAAATGACCTGCAGTACATGAATAACAATCAACCAAATCGATATAACAATCATAGATACACATAGATAGCGAACTGTACTGGTACATTTAAAATAAAACCTGAATCCTTCTGCAATAACACAAAGTGTATTTTGGACAAAAGCTTATCAGTCTGTAATTTGTATTATCATTGACATCAGTGCACACGACTGACGACTGCTGCATTTCATTATCACATATCCCACACCACACCTTCACATACAACAACACATTATATTCACTGTACATATATGTAAAGCTGTGTAATTCATCTAAATCTAAAGCCTATCTATATAGACTAATATGTCTATATAGATGCCACTGTTGCTGTAAAGTGCTGACATGGTCACAGTTACAATTAGCAAAGAAAGGTAAAGCACATAATTTATGAGATAGCTTTGCTTCAATTCTTTGCTTCTTATCATCTGTTAAAGCCCGATAAAACAAATGCAGATTCATTAATAATCAAACTCTATGGTGAGTCTCTTTGTGTATAAACTTAACGTGTTAGAAAATATGTAAGTGTACAATAAACTCAGTGAGCTGAATGTTTTCTAAATAAGTGAGTGTGGCTGCCTGAAAAAGTGAGGATATTAGAAACATTTTTGTAGATGTATTTTGAGAATCTTTATCATTTTAAACCCCCATCATTTCAATAGGTGAATCACAGAAGACGTGACCTCAGCTGACTGCACCAGTCTTCACTTCTCTCTGATAAAAAAAAGTATTTTAGCTCCACATTTGTTAGCACCTGTGAAATTCTCTCAGTGTTTTCTTCATCTCCTGTCCACCAATCTTTTTCAGGCACTAACCTTAATAACCATTTTCGCTCTAGTTTTGAAAGGAGATCAGCCACTAATGTTATTATAAATAAACAATACACATGCCATATTATATACAAGAAATCACATGTCATGTATGTATGTAGTTTGATGTAAAGAATAATACTGTACAGTGACGGTAAAAGGGAGGTAGATTTAGCTGCGAGAGCGGCTGCTAAACCTTCCCCAAACACAAGATGTAGTTTCTTTTATTCTTTTTTTATGTTAGGTAAGTCGGGTGTTTGTGTGGAAGTCATGTTTTCAGTGAGTGTCTGTGTCTCAGGCTGGTTCCTGATGATGGCAGCACACATTAATCAAAGTCAGCACTAATTGTTCACTGCTTACCTGCCCGCATCACGTGTGAGGACGTTCATGCTGTTGAGCAGGGTCCTTGAAACAGGGTAGGCAACGTAGGCAGCTGCTTGACGCCCTGAGAGGGGACAGTTGACACCTTAAAAAACATGGGTTTTTTTGCAAGAGAGTGCAATGACAAAATCTAACTAAATGCCATTTTGATTCAATGTATGGCCCCCAAGTCCCTGTTCGCCAGGGCCCCAAAAACTCTTAATACCCCCTGTCTAATAAAATTGAGGGCAGATCACGTTTACCTGTTAGGCAACACACTACATGTATCCAACCCACTGCGGCATTACATTGCTTGTTGGTGGCCAACTTTTCAGGGGAGAGCGCGAACGCAGTCCCCCACTACCAGAAATTATGCAGGCGAGATTCCCACATTTGGGGAATTCGCAGGGGGCAGCACAACCGGAGTGCAATGGCCGAGCCTCGCCCTGGGTGAACCACCTTCTTGATCATGGTGTCTCCCCTGCCAGGTAAGTATGAGTTGTACACATCAAGGCCAGGCCACTCTTTCACAGACAAACCACAATCACTGGTGGTGCTAACAGAGCTAACAGAAACGTAGCTCCTGGAGGTGCTGCGTGACTCTGCATGAATTCAGGACTGAAGAAAGTGTAATACACCAAGGCTTAAATAAAAGACTATTTAATCAAAAGACAAAGATTTTTTGATTCCCCGTCGTTGCAGTGCATGATTTCCCATCATGCACTGCAACATTTCCACATCAAAGCCTGACCTACGATCATCCATTGCGCCTATTTAACCCTCGAAAAACAAACAGTCAAATTGTAACACTAGAAGTTCAAGCGATGAAATGTTGGAAGTAGATTATGGCAAATGTCATTTGATCAACAGCTGAAATGTAAGAGAGGCAAAAGGCAACAGGGTTTTGATCTCTCTCCAGTAGGGAAGCACCTCCTGTTTCTTTGGTTAGTACGAGAGAGTGACAATCTTGACACTGCCACGCTGTCTGGGGTTTGGACACTACTTTTTCTCCAAACTGCACAGCTCAGGTACTGTCATCACCACATAACAAAAGCGCAAGCCGAGATTGTACTCGATGGTTTAACTTGGACAAATGAGGGGGGTGCACCATTCCTGGAGATGCTGCAATACCAGGTTGATGCGTGGAGTGGACGGAGCAAGCCCCTGTTCCATCTCCCAGTTCCAAAAATCAATTTAATATATGGTCCCCGGGTAGGGGACGTATCAGATATTAAACTGATAAGAACAGATACTACACTTGATCTTAGCCAAAAGGCCGAGAAGCGATGACCGGCAACTGGCGTAGGAAACATAGTGATTCTCTGCACAGTCCTTCTCTCGCAGGGGTCTAAAGGTTCAACTCACACCAAGGCCAGAATGCGAAACGTGACTACACTAAGACGAACCACGGCAGAAGAAAATATCAGAATCGCCGCAAATAAGACTATTTTAATCCCCGTATTAACATTTGATTCCTTCAAAAAAGTCACATTTCCCATCATGCACTGCAACATCTCCACATCAACGCCTGACCTACACTCATCTATTACGCCTCTATTTAACCTTCGAAAAACAAACAGTGGAATTGTAAAACTTTGAGATCAAGTGATGAAAAGCTGAAGTGGACTCCGGCAAATGTCATTTGATCAACGACTGAAATGCGAGAGAAGCGAAATGCAAAGGGCTTATTATCCCTCTCAAGGAAGGAAGCCCCTCCTGTTTCTTTGTTTGCCACGAGAGGGTGACAATCTCAACACGGCCACCTACTGGTCTGGGTATGAACAACACTGTTTCTCCCAACTGCACAGCTCCGATGCAACCGACACTATTATGTTAGCTTTACTGTAATACGATCAATAATAGTCGGGATTGGTGAGACTTCATTTTAACTTTACTCGAGTCCCAAGACTTTAATCTATCCAGCTTTCACTCAGGGTTTTCATGTCTTTCTTGACCATTTTGAGAAGGGTGTAGCTGCATGCTTGCAGGCAACCGGTTTAGGCCCGTAGAATTAGCCCCCTCAGCGAACTCCTTTTTTCGGGGCTTAATTTAGCGGGCCTAAACCTACGGCCTGTGGGCCTGCAGTGCCATACTGTCGACAATTTCATATACTGTATGTGTATTCATTTTAGCTTTTCTCACACACAGCTTTTCCCCAACGACGGCTTCCTGCCAGACCTGAGGCTGCAGTGTAAGGAACCAGTCCCAACTTCTCCAGTTAGGTAAGTGACAGAAATGAGCCCCTAAGTTGGTTTGTCGAGCGCAGTTTCAGGGCCCCAGTTTTAAGGGTTTATTTCGCAAAAGCACCCCCCACCACAACCCTGTTTCTCCACATAGCGCAGCTCAAATTGAGGGCAGATCACAAGCGACCTGTTAGCAGCGACACGCATGTATCCGAACTGCAGACATATTGCTTGTTGTACAACTTTTCAGGGGAGAGCGCGAACGCAGTCCCCCACTACCAGAAATTATGCAGTCGAGATTCCCACATTTGGGGAATTCGCAGGGGTCAGCACAACCGGAGTGCAATGGCCGAGCCTCGCCCTGGGTGAACCACCTTCTTGATCATGGTGTCTCCCCTGCCAGGTAAGTATGAGTTGTACACATCAAGGACAGGCCACTCTTTCACAGACAAACCACAATCACTGGTGGTGCTAACAGAGCTAACAGAAACGTAGCTCCTGGAGGTGCTGCGTGACTCTGCATGAATTTAGGACTGAAGAAAGTGTAATACACCAAGGCTTAAATAAAATCTATCCAGCTTTCACTCAGCCCTTTCATGTGTTTCTTGACCATTTTGAGAAGGGTGTAGCTGCAGACTTGCAGGCAACCGGTTTAGGCCCGTAGAATTAGCCCCCTCAGCGAATTCCTTTTTTCGTTTGTTTTTAGTTTAATTATTTCACTTGTGTCAGCGAACGACGGACAATCACAGGGCAAGTACTCGGTGAGTTAAGTTTAAAACGAAGGGGCTTAATTTAGCGGGCCTAAACCTACGGCCTGTGGGCCTGCAGTGCCATACTGTCGACAATTTCATATACTGTATGTGTATTCATTTTAGCTTTTCTCACACACAGCTTTTCCCCAACGACGGCTTCCTGCCAGACCTGAGGCTGCAGTTTAAGGAACCAGTACCAACTTCTCCAGTTAGGTAAGTGACAGAAATGAGCCCCTAAGTTGGTTTGTCGAGCGCAGTTTCAGGGCCCCAGTTTTAAGGGTTTATTTCGCAAAAGCACCCCCCACCACAACCACAAGCCTGTTTCTCCACACAGCGCAGCTCAAATTGAGGGCAGATCACAAGCGACCTGTTAGCAGCGACACGCATGTATCCGAACCCACTGCAGACATATTGCTTGTTGTACAACTTTTCCGGGGAGAGCGCGAACGCAGTCCCCCACTACCAGAAATTATGCAGTCGAGATTCCCACATTTGGGGAATTCGCAGGGGTCAGCACAACCGGAGTGCAATGGCCGAAAGCCCTGCGAACCACCTTGATCATGGTGTCTCCGCCAGGTAAGTATGAGTTGTACCAATACTGGCGACAGGCCACTCTTTTCACAGACAAACCACAATCACTGGTGAAAGCACAGAGCTTAACACAGAAACGTGAGAAGCCCTGGAGGTGCGCTATGATTCTGCATGAATTCAGGATCAAAGTGTAATACACACCAGGTTTAAATAAAATCTATCCAGCTTTCACTGTAGCCCTTCAAGGTGTTTCTGACCATTTTGAGAAGGGGTGTAGCTGCAGACCCTTGCAGGCAACCGGTTTAGGCCCGTGAGAATTAGCCCCTCAGCTTACCTCTTTTTCGCTTGTTTTTTAGTTTAATTATTTCACTTGTGTCAACGAACGACGGACAATCACAGGGCAAGTACTCGGTGAGTTAAGTTTAAAACGAAGGGGCTTAATTTAGCGGGCCTAAACCTACGGCCTGTGGGCCTGCAGTGCCATACTGTCGACAATTTCATATACTGTATGTGTATTCATTTTAGCTTTTCTCACACCCAGCTTTTCCCCAACGACGGCTTCCTGCCAGACCTGAGGCTGCAGTTTAAGGAACCAGTACCAACTTCTCCAGTTAGGTAAGTGACAGAAATGAGCCCCTAAGTTGGTTTGGCGAGCGCAGTTTCAGGGCCCCAGTTTTAAGGGTTTATTTCGCAAAAGCACCCCCCACCACAACCACAAGCCTGTTTCTCCACACAGCGCAGCTCAAATTGAGGGCAGATCACAAGCAACCTGTTAGCAGCGACACGCATGTATCCGAACTGCAGACATATTGCTTGTTGTACAACTTTTCGTGGAGAGCGCGAACGCAGTCCCCCACTACCAGAAATTATACAGTCGAGATTCCCACATTTGGGGAATTCGCAGGGGTCAGCACAACCGCAGTGCAATGGCCGAGCCTCGCCCTGGGTGAACCACCTTCTTGATCACGGTGTCTCCCCTGCCAGGTAAGTATGAGTTGTACACATCAAGGACAGGCCACTCTTTCACAGACAAACCACAATCACTGGTGGTGCTAACAGAGCTAACAGAAACGTAGCTCCTGGAGGTGCTGCGTGACTCTGCATGAATTCAGGACTGAAGAAAGTGTAATACCCCAAGGCTTAAATAAAATCTATCCAGCTTTCACTCAGCCCTTTCATGTGTTTCTTGACCATTTTGAGAAGGGTGTAGCTGCAGACTTGCAGGCAACCGGTTTAGGCCCGTAGAATTAGCCCCCTCAGCGAATTCCTTTTTTCGTTTGTTTTTAGTTTAATTATTTCACTTGTGTCAACGAACGACGGACAATCACAGGGCAAGTACGCGGTGAGTTAAGTTTAAAACGAAGGGGCTTAATTTTGCGGGCCTAAACCTACGGCCTGTGGGCCTGCAGTGCCATACTGTCGACAATTGTCATATACTGCATGTGTATTCATTTTAGCTTTTCTCACACAACCAACCGGAGTGCAATGGCCGAGCCTCGCCCTGGGTGAACCACCTTCTTGATCATGGTGTCTCCCCTGCCAGGTAAGTATGAGTTGTACACATCAAGGACAGGCCACTCTTTCACAGACAAACCACAATCACTGGTGGTGCTAACAGAGCTAACAGAAACGTAGCTCCTGGAGGTGCTGCGTGACTCTGCATGAATTGAGGACTGAAGAAAGTGTAATACACCAAGGCTTAAATAAAAGACTATTTAATCAAAAGACAAAGATTTTTTGATTCCCCGTCGTTGCAGTGCATGATTTCCCATCATGCACTGCAACATTTCCACATCAAAGCCTGACCTACGATCATCCATTGCGCCTATTTAACCCTCGAAAAACAAACAGTCAAATTGTAACACTAGAAGTTCAAGCGATGAAATGTTGGAAGTAGATTATGGCAAATGTCATTTGATCAACAGCTGAAATGTAAGAGAGGCAAAAGGCAACAGGGTTTTGATCTCTCTCCAGTAGGGAAGCACCTGCTGTTTCTTTGGTTAGTACGAGAGAGTGACAATCTTGACACTGCCACGCTGTCTGGGGTTTGGACACTACTTTTTCTCCAAACTGCACAGCTCAGGTACTGTCATCACCACATAACAAAAGCGCAAGCTGAGATTGTACTCGATGCTTTAACTTGGACAAATGAGGGGGGTGCACCATTCCTGGAGATGCTGCAATACCAGGTTGATGCGTGGAGTGGACGGAGCAAGCCCCTGTTCCATCTCCCAGTTCCAAAAATCAATTTAATATATGGTCCCCGGGTAGGGGACGTATCAGATATTAAACTGATAAGAACAGATACTACACTTGATCTTAGCCAAAAGGCCGAGAAGCGATGACCGGCAACTGGCGTAGGAAACATAGTGATTCTCTGCACAGTCCTTCTCTCGCAGGGGTCTAAAGGTTCAACTCACACCAAGGCCAGAATGCGAAACGTGACTACACTAAGACGAACCACGGCAGAAGAAAATATCAGAATCGCCGCAAATAAGACTATTTTAATCCCCGTATTAACATTTGATTCCTTCAAAAAAGTCACATTTCCCATCATGCACTGCAACATCTCCACATCAACGCCTGACCTACACTCATCTATTACGCCTCTATTTGACCTTCGAAAAACAAACAGTGGAATTGTAAAACTTTGAGATCAAGTGATGAAAAGCTGAAGTGGACTCCGGCAAATGTCATTTGATCAACGACTGAAATGCGAGAGAAGCGAAATGCAAAGGGCTTATTATCCCTCTCAAGGAAGGAAGCCCCTCCTGTTTCTTTGTTTGCCACGAGAGGGTGACAATCTCAACACGGCCACCTACTGGTCTGGGTATGAACAACACTGTTTCTCCCAACTGCACAGCTCCGATGCAACCGACACTATTATGTTAGCTTTACTGTAATACGATCAATAATAGTCGGGATTGGTGAGACTTCATTTTAACTTTACTCGAGTCCCAAGACTTTAATCTATCCAGCTTTCACTCAGGGTTTTCATGTCTTTCTTGACCATTTTGAGAAGGGTGTAGCTGCATGCTTGCAGGCAACCGGTTTAGGCCCGTAGAATTAGCCCCCTCAGCGAACTCCTTTTTTCGGGGCTTAATTTAGCGGGCCTAAACCTACGGCCTGTGGGCCTGCAGTGC
The DNA here is from genome assembly GCF_019176455.1 of Solea senegalensis. Lineage (NCBI taxonomy): Eukaryota > Metazoa > Chordata > Actinopteri > Pleuronectiformes > Soleidae > Solea > Solea senegalensis. Next base: position 14,040 of record NW_025321587.1, read on the forward strand.
CATACTGTCGACAATTTCATATACTGTATGTGTATTCATTTTAGCTTTTCTCCCACACAGCTTTTCCCCAACGACGGCTTCCTGCCAGACCTGAGGCTGCAGTTTAAGGAACCAGTACCAACTTCTCCAGTTAGGTAAGTGACAGAAATGAGCCCCTAAGTTGGTTTGTCGAGCGCAGTTTCAGGGCCCCAGTTTTAAGGGTTTATTTCGCAAAAGCACACCCCACCACAACCACAAGCCTGTTTCTCCACACAGCGCAGCTCAAATTGAGGGCAGATCACAAGCGACCTGTTAGCAGCGACACGCATGTATCCGAACCCACTGCAGACATACTGCTTGTTGTACAACTTTTCAGGGGAGAGCGCGAACGCAGTCCCCCACTACCAGAAATTATGCAGTCGAGATTCCCACATTTGGGGAATTCGCAGGGGTCAGCACAACCGGAGTGCAATGGCCGAGCCTCGCCCTGGGTGAACCATCTTCTTGATCATGGTGTCTCCCCTGCCAGGTAAGTATGAGTTGTACACATCAAGGACAGGCCACTCTTTCACAGACAAACCACAATCACTGGTGGTGCTAACAGAGCTAACAGAAACGTAGCTCCTGGAGGTGCTGCGTGACTCTGCATGAATTCAGGACTGAAGAAAGTGTAATACACCAAGGCTTAAATAAAATCTATCCAGCTTTCACTCAGCCCTTTCATGTGTTTCTTGACCATTTTGAGAAGGGTGTAGCTGCAGACTTGCAGGCAACCGGTTTAGGCCCGTAGAATTAGCCACCTCAGCGAATTCCTTTTTTCGTTTGTTTTTAGTTTAATTATTTCACTTGTGTCAACGAACGACGGACAATCACAGGGCAAGTACTCGGTGAGTTAAGTTTAAAACGAAGGGGCTTAATTTTGCGGGCCTAAACCTACGGCCTGTGGGCCTGCAGTGCCATACTGTCGACAATTTCATATACTGTATGTGTATTCATTTTAGCTTTTCTCACACACAGCTTTTCCCCAACGACGGCTTCCTGCCAGACCTGAGGCTGCAGTTTAAGGAACCAGTACCAACTTCACCAGTTAGGTAAGTGACAGAAATGAGCCCCTAAGTTGGTTTGTCGAGCGCAGTTTCAGGGCCCCAGTTTTAAGGGTTTATTTCGCAAAAGCACACCGCACCACAACCACAAGCCTGTTTCTCCACACAGCGCAGCTCAAATTGAGGGCAGATCACAAGCGACCTGTTAGCCGCGACACGCATGTATCCGAACCCACTGCAGACATATTGCTTGTTGTACAACTTTTCAGGGGAGAGCGCGAACGCAGTCCCCCACTACCAGAAATTATGCAGGCGAGATTCCCACATTTGGGGAATTCGCAGGGGTCAGCACAACCGGAGTGCAATGGCCGAGCCTCGCCCTGGGTGAACCACCTTCTTGATCATGGTGTCTCCCCTGCCAGGTAAGTATGAGTTGTACACATCAAGGACAGGCCACTCTTTCACAGACAAACCACAATCACTGGTGGTGCTAACAGAGCTAACAGAAACGTAGCTCCTGGAGGTGCTGCGTGACTCTGCATGAATTCAGGACTGAAGAAAGTGTAATACCCCAAGGCTTAAATAAAATCTATCCAGCTTTCACTCAGCCCTTTCATGTGTTTCTTGACCATTTTGAGAAGGGTGTAGCTGCAGACTTGCAGGCAACCGGTTTAGGCCCGTAGAATTAGCCCCCTCAGCGAATTCCTTTTTTCGTTTGTTTTTAGTTTAATTATTTCACTTGTGTCAACGAACGACGGACAATCACAGGGCAAGTACTCGGTGAGTTAAGTTTAAAACGAAGGGGCTTAATTTAGCGGGCCTAAACCTACGGCCTGTGGGCCTGCAGTGCCATACTGTCGACAATTTCATATACTGTATGTGTATTCATTTTAGCTTTTCTCACACACAGCTTTTCCCCAACG
>NW_025321588.1:0-38196 GCF_019176455.1 Solea senegalensis
CAACTCCACATCCCTGCTTGCTGACGACTGGGGAACCAGTTAATTAAAATCCTCATTATTTTACTTTTAATTAGTCGCTCTCCCCCTTCTCTTGTTTCCTCCTGCCATATGGCAGCGTTCTGTGGTCAAATCAGCTTAATTGAGCTAATGTAGTTGATCGACTGAGTTGCTCTCGATGAGGATTCGTGATTGCCTGAAATCGTGCAGACGCGATCATGTTCGGCGTTTTTAAATGTCGTTCTGTGTTAAAAATGATAAAAATGCTGCGGTTATCTAGTGTACGCATTATTAGGTATTTGGTAGAAATCATTGTTTAATAAATGATGACAGATGTCCTTCTCCAGACTATCACTTTACCACATTGTGTTGAAAAGTTCTTATGATCCTGGTTTTGCAGGATGCTGTGTGAGCTTCACACAAGATGTAACATGACTGCATCACTCCAGGTCGTTGAGATTTGGTTCAATAAACACAAAAACACCCACACCTGTTATGTTTATTCATTATTTACTCCACAATTCCTCCACATGTGACAAGACAAACCCTAAAGTGCTCTCCCTCCATCATTATGAAAGACGACTGTTTAAAGCTAATTGAATGAACCCTGTGACAGTAGCTGCAGAGTTCTGCAGAGTTCTGCAGAGTTCTGTAGAGTTCTGCAGAGTTCTGCTGAGTTCTGTAGAGTTCTGCAGAGTTCTGCATGCCCGCTAATGTGAACAGTCACAGCTGGCTGCTCATGTGGGCCTGGCCTTCCACCCATCCCGCCTGCTTCACTTCTGCCTTTAATTCGGCTCCGCAGAAAGCCACACAAACACTGGAAAAGCAGAGATCCCATAATTAGTGTGGAGGAGATGATCTCATAGTTTCCATGCCAAATATACATATAAAGAGCGCTTATTTAAAGGTGCATCTCGTGCCAAAAAGCAATCCTAACAAACCGGAGTAGAGACCTTGGAAAGATCAGAGGGCAGCAAACATAATAAAATTTGCAAAAACACGTACATTTTTATTCATAAACACACACCACTGCCTTTCTTGTGCCCACCTACCTTTTAATTAGACCACCTCACCAGATTAGGCCTCATTAGAGTGCAGCTAAAGTCCATGCAGGCCCACAGCACATCCCACTTTAATTGCTTGCGTAATGGTCTCAGTTCAGGTCTTTGAAATCCCAGTCCTGTGAGTAATCAGCCATGTTTGTCTGAGAACATCAGCTTTTACTTACTGTTGTGTTTCAGCAGGACACTTAAAGTCCACTTTGAGCGTGATGATCACGCTAATGAGTCCGGCACATGATGGTCAGACGGTGAGTGTGAAAGGATGAAAAACAGATCCTGCAGAGAGCTGCTGACGTCCTTCAGCCCCAACAGGAAATCTCTGACCTGAAACTAAATGAAATGACAACATTGAGTTTCCTGAATCATTCAGCAGATTGTGCAGTGAGTGACCCAGGCTCACACTCACGTCGCACACTGAACCACCTGCTGCCATCTAACTGGCCAAAGTAGTGAGAATGTGCTCAGAGATTGTTGGACAGAACCGAGACATGCGCTAAAACATCCTTAGAGAGCCCTCGCGTGTGTTATTCACTGATGAACTGTCACAATCAAGTCTCACATATGAAGGATTTCTGCAAAAAAAAAAAGTGACATACGAACTCCTGAAGATACCGTGGTAAATATCTTTATCTTGAATATTTCACATAGAATTACAAAAACATGGCTTTAAATAAAAATACTATAGAATTGTTCTTGTTCAGGTGTGACCCAGTCAATGATCACAACTCATGAATCACAAATAGTTACCAGATTGATTACAGTACACATAGACATACATACATTAAGTAGATGCTCGAGCTCGTTATAGGTTTGTGATCTTTGTGGAGTGAGTCTGCAAACATGATCATCCAGGTGTTACAGTATGACATGATATCAAATAAAAAGTAGAAATTATGAGACAAAAAGTCACAATTATGAATTTCTCTCTCATAATTTCGACATTTTATCTCATAATTATGACTTTTTATCTAATAATTTCGACTTTTTATCTCATACATTTCAACTTTTTATCTCACAATTTCAACCTTTTATCTAATAATTATGACTTTTTATCTCATAATTATGACTTTTTATCCCACAATTTAAACTTTTTATCACATAATTTCAACTTTTTTATCTCATAATTATGACTTTTTATCTCTTAAGTATGACTTTTTATCTGTTTCAAACTTTATCTACTTAATTTCAACTTGTCTCATAATTATGACTTTTTATCTCTGAGGCCCCGACTTTTTATCTCTCCCATAGTACTTGTTTGTCTACGCGTTTTAACTTTTGTCCTACATTATGACTTTTATCTCCCAGAATTTCAACATCTGTATTTCAAATTTTTCTCACAATTTCAACTTTTTATCTTACAGATTCAGCCTTTTTATCTCATAATTATGACATTTTATCCACAATTTTAACTTTGTCTCATAATTTAGAACGTCTCATAATTTCAACTTTATATACAATTCCAACCTTTTCTCATAATTGTGACTTGTATATAATTGCGGCTTTTATCACCTGTTTCAGCTTTTTATCTCATAGTTTCAGCACTTTTACTCTTAGTTCAGCCTTTTTATCTCATAATTATGACTTTTTATCTCTTAATTATGACTTTTTATCCCACAATTTCAACTTTTTATCTCATAATTATTACTTTTAACCCACAATTTCAACATTTATCTCATAATTATGACTTTTTATCCCACAATTTCAACTTTTATCTCATATTTCTTTTTATCTCGTTCTGCCTTTTATCTCACAATTTCAACCTTTAATCTCATAATTATGACTTTTTATCTCACAATTTCGACTTTTTATCTCATAGTTTCGACTTTTTATCTCATAATTTCATAATTCGGAGACATGTTCTCCATGTGGACCACAAACATTTGAATATAAAAATGACTGAGTGAAATGTAAACATGAGGGTCACCCAATACTCTCTGTAAACAGCCCATCCATAACAGTAATAACAATAATAGTAATATGTACACACTAAATGAGGGTCTGTGTCAGTCTGGTGTTCCACACACATGTACTCGATGTCTTCTTCCATCTTTATTTGTTTTTTGAGTTTTTAAGTCCAGTGTGTCAAATTTAAGGTGCGTTCCTTTTCTCCCCCTGAACTCAGATCTCCAGTTGGGAATCTTGGAGTGACTGAAATGCAGTGAAGTGTTTGGCAAACTTATTTCCGTTTGGCATAAATTGAAGATAAAATAGTTCGACTTAATCTTTCATAAGTGTCGCTCTTCATTACCCCAGGATTTGCCTTTTACTGCATATTTAATTAAGAAGCCAACTCTGTGGACGCCACACCATTACTCATTACTCCACAATGGAGCATCTTTTATTTAGCATTAACGCTAACTGAAGGGAAGTTTGAGGTGAGGCATGCAAGTTCACCGGTAAATGTTGCTAAATTCTACTCACTGTACCTTTATCTCACACGGACCTCTGCAGACTCACAGATTAGGAATCTCAAATTATGAATCTTTATTGTGTCATTAATCCCCCCAAAAAACCCATGTTTGCTTATTTTGACTCATGGTTTCAGACACATGATTCAGCGGTCCAAGTATATACTGTATATTCATGACAGTATATATACTGTACATACATATATATATATATATATATACATGCATGCTCTGTACTATTTCACACACATTGTTCCCCTCTAAGTACAAGGCTGCCATGTTTTCCCTGTCCTGACATAAATAATATGTAATCATTCTTCAAACAGCAGACTCCTCACAATCCTCTCACAACAGTCAGCTGTTTCTGGGAAGCTGAAGCCTCAGCAAGCGTCGACGTCCAGACAGTCCGTGTAAAAGTCTGTCAGAGTGAGGGAGGGAGTTTGACCCGCGGCAGGGTTCACAGTGAGGAGGAGGAGGAGAGGACAAAGGCACAGAGCATTTTTTTTTTATTTTCATCCTCAGCACACCTAAACGGAGGAAAGAGGAGATAAAGAAAACACATCTGCATTATATTATTTTCACAGTTGTTACTGGTGACATTAAGTTCATTAAGTATTTAATAAAGTGGATCCACCTCGGCTATTCTGTTCTACTGCTAATGTTACCCACTTTCTCCCTGTTAGTATCAGGCTTTTTAGTATTAAGACAAGTTGAGTTGGACGTGTGCTAAACATGTAAACCTGTAAACATGTGGTTTTAATGGGACAAACACGGTGATTCCATTTGTCTCTGTATGTGACAGTGAACATGATGTCCTTCTGTGACCTGTGTCAAAATGACTGACTGACATCAACCTGAAAATGCTACATTTGTACATTTAGTACTAAATAAAGTACAAACATGTCATATTCAACATACTGTAACTGAGGAATTTGTAACCATATATTTATGTATATGTATATATATACATATACATAAATATATATATGTATACACATATATATATATATATATATATATATATATATATATATATGTATATATATATATATATATATATAAAAAGTTGCCAGTAAAGATGGCATCGTTTCGTGAAATATCGTTTCAGGAAATATAAAATATGTCAGGACTGTAAGTTGTGCTGTAACGTTACACCAAAAAAAGAGAGAGAGAAAGCGTTGTAAACATTAGATCTAATAACAGAAGCAGAGACAGAATGAACTGAGCCAGGGGAAAGAAAGAAAGAAAGGGAAATAATGTCTGTTAGTTACTTTTCATTGACAGTAGTTAAAGTTAAAACTGTCAAACAATCAAATGATGATTCAGGGCGAGAACACACTGACTTTAGAAGTGTACAGAATCACATGACCTCCCACCTTCTGATCAGACATCATGCTGTTGGCCTGTAGTGGAGTCGGGTGTCCACTGTGCAGACCTCCTCCTCCTCCTCCTGGCCGGTCATGTTCACAGAAGATGGTCCCGTTGATGTAGTGAAAGCGATCACCGGGGACCAGGCGGTTCCTACAGGTCGCACACGTGAAACACTAGAGCAAACACAGATGCAGTGGTGAGCCTGTTCACATCGTGTCATTAATACACTGACAGCAGTGTGAATATCAGTGTCGCTCTCACTTTAAGATGGTAAACGTTGCCTTGCGCTCGCATCACCATCTCACTGGCAGGTATGGACTGTCCACAAGCGCTGCAGGCACCGCTGTGTCCAAACAGCCTGTGACGCAAAGGACAGACAGTGTAGCTTCAATGCTGCAGGTATCATTGACACACACATGTAGATCAGTGTGGCGTTCACAGCCTCAAACATGTTCAACACACGCTGACAGGAACATTTCAGGCAGATGTAGTCGTGTAGTCTGTGGTTCTTGAACGTTGCAGGAGCTTTGAAAAGGAACCTTCTGTTGTCTTTACAGTCTTTATAACCTCTCCTGAACACACTGCAACACTTCACTCTGTGGAGCTGCAAGTCAGGATTTATATGTACCCTACAACAAATAAGAGAGGGTGTGACCCCGCCTATCGCCCTCTGTCAGCTGAGACAACCTCATGTGGAGGAGAAAGCGGTAGAAAATGGATGGACCTTAGTCTGGATCAGTGACCTTCAGTCCTTTTCTTCCAGTTCAGAGTTCCAATTTAAATAAAACACAACATTTATCTTTTGTGTGCTGACTTCCTACATTATCTCTGAGTTTAACTGTGGTGTATTATTCTTATTATTACACTTTGAGAAATTCACTTTAGTACAATCAGTCAGACAGACATCCTGCTGTGTCGTGCCAGTAGTGGAGCTGACCTGATGTAGTCGTTCTTACAGAGGATCATCCCTCCCTTGCTGTAGCAGGTGCTGCTGTATTCACCCAGCTGAGCGTGGCAGCAGGAGCACTTGAGGCAGCGCGTGTGCCAGTACCGCTCCATGGAGAAGAGCAGGAAGCGGTCGTCGATTCGACTGCCACATCCTGCACACGACTTGCCCACTGTTCCTCCGCCACTGCTCATCACCGCCACTGCGGGCACTGCCTCAACTCTGCTGTTTACCATAGCAACCTGGTACACAAGAGAGGAGCGTTAGTGTGTGAGACAGCTGCAATGTTGGGCAAACTCTAATTTGTGTTACTTTAAAGGCGACATAGACCAGAAGCTCCAATTAACGCCGCGTTTGTGTGTGTATCTGCGTCATGACCTCGTTTATGAAACCCTAAAGTTTCAGAACCAACAGTTCAGGCACTGCTGAGAAAATAGGGTTTTCCTGTTTTCCTGGGCTCTGCTGATGATGTCATCAGTAAACCTCACCACTCCTATCACCACCGTAGCGCCTCCTGGTGCGGGAACTAGTCCGGGCACATCCGGTTGCGTACATTCCACCGCAGAAGAAGAAGAACTACTCTCGTTGTAGCTGCTGAGCTGCAGAGCATCCACCGTGCCAGAGGGGGAGCTGTGTATCTGAGAGCTGACGTGCTAATTACGTCACTTCCAGGTACCTGGCCAATCACAGCTGTAAAGTCTTAAATTTACGACTTTAATCTCGTAAATTACGACATTATTCCCACGACATTAATCTCGTAAATGTACGACTTTAATCTCGTAAATTAAGACTTTATTCTCACGACTTTGATCTCGTAAATGTACGACTTTAATCTCGTAAATTAAGACTTTATTCCCACGACTTTAATCTAAATGAAATTAAGACTTTATTCTCCGACTTTAATCTACGTAAATGCGATTTTTAATCTGAAATTAAGACTTTATTTGACTTTAATCTAAATGAAATCTAAATGACTTTTAAGACTTTATTCCCACGACTTTAATCGACTCTAGTAATTAAGACTTTATTCTCACAACTTTAATCTCGTAAATATGCGACTTTAATCAATAAATTAAGACTTTATTCTCCGACTTTAATCACAAGTAAATGTGCAATTTAATCTTGTAAATTAAGACTTTATTCCCTTCAATCGACTTCAATCTAAGTAAATAAATGCGACTCTAATCTCGTAAATTAAGACTTTATTCTCTCGACTTTAATCTAGAAATATGCGACTTTAATCTTAAATTAAATTTACTCCGACTTTAATCTAAGTAAATAAGACTTTATTCTCACGACTTTAATCTAAATAAGTACGACTTTAATCTAAGTAAATTAAGACTTTATTCTTGTAGTCTGTGAAATATTTTTTTCATCAATGTAGCTAATACTGGTCATATTTAAGAGTTTGAGGATTAGTGTGAGAATTTTATGACCTGACCTTCAGAATGTAGAACATCTGCAGGTCTTCCTAAGCTCTCTCTCAATATCCAAATGACAGAACTCAAACCTTCTGCAACCTTTTCTCTGCCTCTGTTTACAATTTCAACTGGAAGTTTTGCAGGAGTTTGCAACACAGAGATTCACAAATTAATTCTACTGCTCCAGAAACAATATGACAGGATGGCAGCTTCTTTCCCCCACCGCCCCTGCTGTACTACACTGGCGCCCTCAGTGGTCTGATAGTATTTATTGACATTGAATGCAGCACAAACAGTGTCAAATGTTTCTGTTCATGAAGAACAAAGAGAGAGAGACCGTGTAGCTTCAAGTGTGGGTGAAAATTTCTCCTTAACAAACTGCACTGATTTCATGGCCAGATGGGAATAACAGAGCGTTTGAATCACACGGAGCACAACCGTAACAGTGTGTCAGCGAAACACACTTCTTCTGGCTCATGATTAGTGCCAACAGCAACATCCTATAATTGCAGGGATAGATTTCATTTTTCAGAATGAGCAACAGTAACATCATTTGTGCTCTGGATGGAGTGTTTAATTTCAGCGAGGGCATGTTTTAGTTTTACGACAAACCTTCCCACAAGATTATTTGAGAGTGCAGCAGCTGGTGCTCTGTACTGAAGCATGCTGCCCCTCAATACCCTCATTTTGTGGAGGAGACACCTGGCACTAATCAGCCACAGGAACGCGGTGCAAAGCCCAAGGCCACATAAAACCACAAACAGCCTCATTCACTGGGCCAGACCTTCGTATTAGTGAGTGGAAACACAGCCACAAACCAGCTGACCGTTTCTGAAAGTACATTTCAGACTGTTTGCTCTTTCTCTGGTTTTGTAATATTAGCAGTAATTATATTTATACGTTATTCTACAACGATATCAAGATCATGATAATCCAAAGTAATTATATTCATTTTTGATATTTTTGTAATCGTTCCTCTAAATCTAAAGCTCAAGAGCGAGCAGCTGCATGTAAAACAGACGTGACGTGACATGAACAACAAAAGTGACTTCCTGCTTTGGTTCGATCACACGTTTGATATCGACATGCGTCCTCAGGTGAACCTGCAGAGCTTTGGGAAACTCTGTGTCCACAGTCCAAGCCTTCACTGCTTATTCTTTGGTCTTCCCTCCATCAGTCGTGATGCTACAGAATATAATATAAAAATACAGTTTACCTCACTCATTATGCAGCATGTGTTCATGAGCACCAGCTTTACTGAGGCTCAATCACCATCATGTGAACTCATTTGAGTTAACAATGAGAAAATGAACATTGGGCTCTTGACTCTAACCTGGTGGGGACTCAAACTGGCAACCCTTCAGTCACAAGTCAAGTTCCCTCTCCGCTTGACAATGGATTGAATGTAATGGACATTTATTTGACGAATGGAGGACGAGGAATTCAATCTTTGTAGGAGAACCCATTTACACCCATCGTTCTTCTGTCGCCCAATCAGCTGACTGTTGTGGGTGGAGCCGGTTTGGCTCCACCCTGATCTTACCATTTTACTTTGGTGGCTGGTGATTGTAGTTTGATTCCTGATGTAAACACACACAAACAAACACACTGTACTGGACCACATTCACTCTCACATTCACACCTACGTCCATTTAAAGTGACCAGTGAATCTAATCCCAGTTTAAATGTCCTTCGGTCTGTGGGAGGAAACTGAAGTAGCCGCAGAAAGCTCACATACAAACGCTATATTTACAATAAAGGGTAATAAAATATAATAAAATCATGAATTCATGGATATTTTCTAATGGAGTAACACGTAATATACTATATGTAAGATATAATTATAAAAAACAGAACATTCAAAAAAGGTACAAGAAACATGGACGATGATGTTTCTATTGCTGAATAGAAAATGTTGAGTGAAATACAGTAATTATGATTTCTTCATCCTTTGAAACATGAAGTGGAAACAGCAGGGATGTGGTCACACAGCTGATTGGACCAAGGTCAGGTCAATGATACAGTGTGGGGTCACCACTTCACTGGGTCTCAGGAGGTGCATGACATTGCTATTCACACATTCATACAGCACGACTCACCCCTTCATACAGCGGCACATTTTCTATCACACGTATTTCAGCCTTCAGGAGCAACGTGGGGTTAAATGTCTCGTCCACGGCACGTAGACTAACACAACAAGAAGCAGCAATAAACAGCAGCATTTCTCTGCTTGTACCGAGGACCAGGTTGATTTCTGAATAAAAACATTTAGCTTTGATATTTGTATTTTTATTGCCTGTATTTTACTTGTTTTTATTGTGTTTTTCTGTTCTTTAATCATGTACTGACCTTGAGTGTTTAGAAAGGCACCCTTACATTAAATGTATTATTATTATTATTATTATTATTTATTAATAAGAAGCAACCATTTTAGGGTCTCAACAAGACCCGCAGAGTTTCTAAAATCTAAATCTATCTTAACACCTTTTACATCCCTTCATTTAAAGTTACTTTTTTTTTGACTAAATCAAATGAGCTTGATATGGGACATGCTGGTCTACTGCTATAAACATAATAATAATAATAATAATAATAATAATAAAAATAATGATAATAAAAATACTACTACTACTACTAATAATAATGACTAAAGTACATCCTTTGACCAAAAATGTTATTAATATGTAATTATCTAAATGTAAAAATGATCCATCATCCCAAATGTTGTTTTTTGCTGATCTTAATCATTTCTAATAATGAACTAAATGACACTCATTTTAAACCAGCAGTGCTAAACAAAATGCTGCTTCTGTCCTTGACTGTTGTCATCAGATCAAGTTCTCTGACTAGCTTCTGGTTCCTTTGGTCCTTTGTGACGGTAAACTAAAGATCGTATGAGTTAGAAACAGCACATTCATGGATAGATAATAAATAAATAAATAAATGAATAAATAGTTAGTGCAAATGTTATGAATGAGTACAGTTTAAGAGCATGACAGAATAAACAAATCAACAATAATACATTTTTAAAAATGGGTCAAGTCCAAGTAACAAAGGTGCAGGGATTTATGTGACAGAGGGTCAAGATTGCAGCATTGAATAGAATAGAATAGAATAGAATAGTCTTAATTGTCATCACACAGAAACAGTAAATGCTTCAATGACACCTCTGATAAAACACAAAGGTTGTTTTGTTTAAGGAAAGTTTTTACAGACAAACCACAACCACAAAGACACACAACTGAAATGAGTATAAGTGGTTAAAAGACTAACAACTTAAAACCATGCATCACTCTCTCTCTCTCTCTGAATATTTAATATTCAGAGAGAGAGAGAGAGTGAGCACAGTGAAGAGAAATGATCAGACACAAGTGTCTTCTGTATGGAAACAATAAAACAGAGTTACACAATGACACAACAACGATGAGTCTTACTGCTGTGAGCTTGGACGTCCGTGTATGGCTTGTGTTCCTCTCAGCTGAAGATGCCAGATGTCGTAAAAGCAAATATCTGTAAACTTTCCACCAGTTTTAATCCACACGCTTGTAGGTGTGGCTCAGTAACATTCAATCATTCATTCATTCATTCATTCAGAGTAAGTGTTCCCCGTGAAGCAGTGGGTGCTCCTGTCCTGTCTCCTGCTCACTGGCACACAGACTCACTGCCTCCTCTAACTGTGTCAGGGAGGGAGGTGTGGCTCCTCCCTCTGAATCCTGGGGGCTTTTGACCTCTCACTGTATGATACACTCATAAACTCATACGTCTGTATGTTTTTAAGCATGGCTGTGTGAGATATTGAGGCATCATTTATAGAACATCAACATGTTTAACTCGTGGAGACACAGGAGCTGCTTTGCCTACTGTTGCCTCATGTGGTCACTTTATGTCATTTATGAGGATTTAAAGTTAGAACATACTGTGGATCAACAATACAATCAATAAAATCACTGATTTTCTCGATGGTCTTTGGTGTGGGAGAGTGAGTGGTTTCAAACTTCAGTTTCCTGTTGAAAACAGCTGTCAATGCCGAACAGTAGATCAGTTAAAAAGACTTAACAATCCTAAAAATGTGGGTTAATCTCCAACAATTACTAGGGAAATGTCTAAAATCTCAATATTTAGTCTGGTGTATTCAGTGTCGGTCCTTCCTACAGGCGACATAGGCGCTTGCCTAGGGCGCCATCTAGTGAGGGGCGCCAAAATATGCGGCAAGGAAAAAAAAATAGAATTAAAATGATAATGTCTATTTATTTTTTCAACAGTTTTTGCCATCCCTCTGTATCTACAACAATACGTCGACATAAAAATAAATTAAACTTAAGTAAAATAAATGACAATTCTAGGTTATAGAAAGGCCAGAAAGGTGGCACTGTAGATGAAGTGTGATATTGTGTGTGTAGTAGAATATATTATTCTATTCACTTGGGGGTGAATTTGAACCTTCTTTGTTTATTTTGTATATTATATTTTGATTAATAGGTTATATGAATCTTATTCTACAGTATTTAATTTTGCACACAATGTTTTATTGTTAGTTTAATTTTTTGTGTGCACTTTTTGTTCTCAGATGTTGCACTACTGTTAAAGTTAGACGTTTATTTTTTGTATATTTATTATTGAACAGGTTTATTCTTATCTTGTTTGTATTATAATTGTTTAAATAAATGTGCAATTCTTTGGACATGAGTTATTTTCTCGTGGGGAAGGCGCGCCATCAATCAAGCTCGCAGAGGGCACCAAATGGTCTAGGACCGCCCCTGGGTGTATTCAGCGACAGCACTGCATCACAAACTCCACCCACTGTACTTTAACTTTTTTTTTTTACTAGTGGAGATGCGACCTAAACCGTGCGGAGGCGAGGCGAGGCGGGCGGGGACGTAGTGGAAAAGGTCACAACCACGTGTAGCCACCGTAGCATGTGCTGTTTGTGGAGTGTGACCTCTGCTGGACAAACTGCTTAACTGCCTGATTAAATGTTAGACACTGAAGTAACACATTAAGAGTGTATACACTCTTTCTGTTTGTATGTTTATATAAATCCCAGACACATTGCCTACATGGTGTTGATATGAACATAGGACTGATCATATTATCACAGTCTAGCAGTTGTTCCATATACACAACATTTTTTTTGTTTTTTATTTGACATCGAATGAACACTAATGTAACGTTAATGAAAACTCAGCCCATAAGAAGATAGAAGGTTAATAAGAGGTTCGGGATGCTTTCTTTTCATCAACTATCACTGATGGAAAAGAACTGTTTAATGGAAAAGCTCCAGGAGTGGACATGAGCCTGTCGTGTGCAAATGTGGGTGGAGCCAACATGGAAACCATGGTCGGGGACCCACAAGGACTTGCTGGCTGAAGACCTGTTGTGTGTTATTTGCTCTGTGATATATAGCCCATTTCACTGTCAATAAAAAACATTATTATAGCATTTCCTTATTTCACTTTTACATGATTATCACGTTTCATGTTCCGGTTCTTCATTCATTCATTCATTCATTCATTCATTCAGGAATGGAGGGCAGAATTTTGAAATGAGCCTCCCCCGTCTCAAAGACCAGCAACAACCACTGGTTACGCATCTGTTTGTTCAAACCTCAGTTCCAGGAAAGTAGGGATGTTGTATAAAATGTGAATTCAACTAATTAATGCTGAATTGACCTCCACCCTCTGGGCGTACTGCCCCCTCCTGACGTGGTCGTCAGGTGTTGACACACTTTTTGGCTGCATGGTACCCTGCTGGTAACTTCAATACACTATTTTAAGAGGAACTAAACTCCTGTTTATGCAGCTCTGCTGAGTATCCACTTCGAGTCCCCCTCCCCCCCGCACGTGGCATAGAAAACCACATCATAACAGTTTCATGCAGACGTGCCGTTATGACTCAAGATCTATAAAGTCTATAAAGAAACCGACAGAGTTAGAACGTAGAAAGTAGAAAAGAGCCATTATGAGTATGTTTATGTGTCTGAGCAAGATTATTGTTCTGTGATAAGATCTGATTCTGTTAATATTTGACTCCAGTTGATCCTAAAAGTTGAGTCTAAAGTTCAGATTAGTTATTTGATCAGACACATCATATTTCCTTCAGATAACACTTGAGAAAACGTTGGACTCTGTTTCCTGTTCAAAGCAGCAGAATAACTTCAGACGCTCAACAGCTTCATGACGATTATTTCTTCAGAAGGTAATGGAACTAAACTAAACTAATCTCTAGACTAATCTGCAAAAAAATTAATTTAATATAATTCACAAAAAGGACAGCTGTTAGTTTAGTCTGCACTACAAATTCATATTGAAACAATACATCTCTGTAAATACACCTTAATGTGTGATGGCATAATGCATCTACACTCCAACCTATTGCTGACTGTTCTTTGCTTCTATACCATTATTTATCATTGAAAATGTAGCCCCCTGCACTGCTGGATCCATTTACATATTGATTTACTTGTTTTTTTTATATAGGCATATCTTATGTTTGTTTGCAATTATAACACCTCATAATTCATTTAATAATTGCTTAATATTGTTTGTGCTACGTTCTTACCTTGTGCTGTTGAACCACATGGAGGGTGTGAGGGTTGATGATTTTAAATGAACTTAGCTTTGTGTATTCAAAGTGAATTACTGAATACCTAGTTACATGACCCAGATAACCAATATCTTCTAAGCAGTTTTTTTAATGATTTTAATTATTAGTGTTTTAACAACAACAACAACTTTTTCCACAATATTTTTCTTTCTACTCTTTGTAATCAGAGTACGCCAAGTACCCTCGTTTGTCCATAATCTCTTCACAGAAGAGCCACATATCTTCAATCTGGTAAAAAAATTAATTTAATAGGGTCAAGAATTAATTCTCTCTCTTCCTCATTCGGATCCATTGTGTCAAACAGCTTTCACATTTCCTGCGCAGTCTCCTCAGTTTGGGTGCTGTTCATGTTCAAATCTAAGGCATCTTCACTCTGGCTGCAAACAAGTGTTAATTCGCCTGCACCCATTCCGCTGCAGCGTTCAACTTTCGGCGTAGTGCCGGTAGTTAAGATCGAAATATGCATCTCTGCAGTGAGCACTATCATACGATAACAACGCTAAAAACTACCCAAAAGTCCAAAACCCGATTCTTTCAAATTAATATAACTTTACAGGACAATATATAGTGTGCAACATAACGTTCTAGTGAATAAATACTGTTTCTGTTTCTTCGTATGACGCAAAGTTGTTGTCACTTGACTGTTACCCACCTCGTCGTCTTCACACTTCACATGGGGAACGAGGCCGACATAAAAGAAAGTGCAGCGATAATCTAAGGACAATATAAGAGCATAATAAACCTTATCTAACTGAATAAACATTAACTGTATGAAGATAAAACAAAATATCAGTTATGATCAATCATTATAAATGAAAGCAAAACAGGTATTAACTAATTGGACACAAAAAATGCAAACATAAGCCTCGTATTTTCCATGGCTCAATGAAAAGAAAAGTGGAATTTCCTGTTCAGTAATTCAAAGTCATCTTCAGAGATCGGACCTAAGTTATTAAACTAGTTTTCGTTTACTTTGACCTTTGCCTGTAAAATGTAACCCTCTCTCAGCTAACTTGGCTAGTGTTGCTAACTGCAAAACAATCACTTCCCTGTTACAGATCCATCATGTTCTTATGACTTAACTCCGCCTCCTCTGACTCACTGTGTTGCTGGACCTGGTGGTCCACCAATGCTAACAAAACGTGGAATGGAATCCATGCTGTAATGATTGTCTTGTGTTCTCCCAGCAGGTGGCGCTCGGCTATGAATCAGATCATGGACAGTGAAGAGGAAGCTCCGCCCTCTAAAAAAGCTCTGTGTGAGGAACATGGCGGTCAGAGGTGAGATGAGGATCTCATGGATCATGTGACTCGTCTCCATGTCAGCTCAGTGTTTTATTTACATATCATGTTCTGTGTTTGTAGGAGGATCCATCAACTGAGACAAGACTCTGCTGGACCTGGACCCAGCTGTGTCTCCATGTCGAGTGACTGCCCCATGGGTCAACCTGTGGACGTCAAACAAGAACAGAGGTCAGATGATAGAGGGTGGAGGTCTCCACAGGTCAACACCACAAATGATTCACTATGTACCACCAGAAATGCTTTGTATTTGAGAATTCAGACCCAGAACCATGCAGACCAAAGACATTCTGGACCCATGTCCCAAACAGACCCGTCTCTTTAAGCTCAGATCTGGACCCATGAAAAAATAATAAATGTTGAATAGATCTAGAACAGTCCTGGCTCATGTCCTTGGGTTTGGGTAAACTGATCTGACTGAAGATGTTCTACATATTTCAGTGGAAGTCTTAAATCAGTGTAGTGTCTGACACCAAGAAGCTGACACCATCTGGGTCATGCAACGATTTCTGACAAACCTGTTTTCCTTTTGTCTCCTGATACTGTAGATCATTCATGAGATCAATCTATAAGAAAAAATCATGGAGGAGGGTCCATCAACAGGGACCAGACTCTGCCAGTCCTGGACCCAGCTGTGTGTCCATGAAGAGTGACCAGTCTATACGTCGTCTTATTGACTTCAGAGAGACTCAGAGGTAAGTAAAAAATAGAAGTTTGGGACTTTTGTCTTCAAGTTGTCAAACTCATGTCATGTGAACTTGGCTTAAGAAGAAACTTAAGTGCAGCACATTGAAAACCTCGTTGAAACAAATGATTGTTCAGTAAACGACACATAATCTTTTCTCCTCAGAGTTGATCAGCAGAGGACAGAGGTTCTCAGTGGTCAGTCTGTCCAGTGGCATCGAGCAGACCTGGACTCCATATTTAAGGTGTGTCAATGTACAAACATGACACTACTGTTAATAGTGCAGCAGAGTCCTGGTCCTGACAGTCTGGATGCTGCTCTGTGGACCTGCAGGATTTCACTCGCTGATCATCTGAGGTTAAATTTCACATGTTGTTCTGTTCCAGCTGCTGGAGGAGAACATCATCTGCTTTGTGAAGAACGAGCTGAAGAACATCCAGAAGGTTCTGGGTACGGATCACACAAAAGTCTCAGAGAGTTGGGAAGAAGATAGAGACTTGTTGGATGGTGAGGATGAGGGGCAGAGGAGGAGCAGAGAGGCCTTTCTGAAGATCACAGATAACTTCTTGAGGAGGATGAAGCAGGAGAAGCTAGCTGACTGTCTACAGAGAAGTAAGAGGATGTTTAATGTGAAAGGAAGAACATCTTATTTTTATCAATGATCCACTCACTGATTTATTTTCTTGTGTTCTATCAGAAACCAGAGCTCCATCTGAACGTAAACTCAAATCAAACCTAAAGAAGAAGTTCCAGTATTTGTTTGAGGGTGTGGCTAAAGCAGGAAACCCCACCCTTCTTAATGAGATATTCACAGAGCTTTACATCACAGAGGGAGGGACTGGAGAGGTCAACGAAGAACATGAGGTCAGACAGATTGAAAAAGCTTCATGGAAACCAGACAGACCAGAAACAACCATCAGACAAGAAGACATCTTCAAAGCAACAGCTGGAAGAAACGGACCAATCAGAACAGTGATGACAAAGGGAGTGGCTGGCATTGGGAAAACAGTCTTAACACAGAAGTTCACTCTGGACTGGGCTGAAGACAAAACCAACCAGGACATACAGTTCATGTTTCCCTTCACCTTCAGAGAGCTGAATGTGCTGAAAGAGAAGAAGTACAGTTTGGTGGAACTCATCCATCACTTCTTCACTGAAACCAAAGAAGCAGGAATCTGCAGGTTTGAAGACTTTAGGGTAGTCTTCATCTTTGATGGTCTGGATGAGTGTCGACTTCCTCTGGACTTCCACAACACTGAGATCCTGACTGATGTCACAGCATCCACCTCAGTGGACGTGTTGCTGACAAACCTCATCAAAGGGAATCTGCTTCCCTCTGCTCGCCTCTGGATAACCACACGACCTGCAGCAGCCAATCAGATCCCTCCTGACTGTGTTGACATGGTGACAGAGGTCAGAGGGTTCACGGACCCACAGAAGGACGACTACTTTAGGAAGAGGTTCAGAGATGAAGAGCAGGCCAAGAGGATCATCTCACACATCCAGACATCACGAAGCCTCCACATCATGTGCCACATCCCAGTCTTCTGCTGGATCACTGCAACTGTTCTGGAGAACATGTTGAAACCCAGAGATGGAGAAGAACTGCCCAAGACCCTGACTGAGATGTACATCCACTTCCTGGTGGTTCAGTCCAAAGTGAAGGTCAAATATGATGGAGGAGCTGAGACAGATCCACACTGGAGTCCAGAGAACAGGATGATGGTTGAGTCTCTGGGGAAACTGGCTTTTGAGCAGCTGCAGAAAGGAAACCTGATCTTCTATGAATCAGACCTGACAGATTGTGGCATTGATATCACAGCTGCTTCAGTTTACTCAGGAGTCTTCACTCAGATCTTTAAAGAGGAGAGAGGCCTGTACCAGGACAAGGTCTTCTGCTTTGTCCATCTGAGTGTTCAAGAGTTTCTGGCTGCTCTTCATGTCCATCTGACCTTCATCACCTCTGGAACAAATCTGTTGTCAGAAGACCCAACAATGAGCCAGTGGTCCAGACTGTTTAGAAACAAACCTGAACTGAATCATCTGCACCAGAGTGCTGTAGACAAGGCCTTACTGAGTCCAAATGGACACCTGGACTTGTTCCTCCGCTTCCTCCTCGGTCTTTCAATGAAGACCAATCAGAAGCTCTTAAGAAGTCTACTGACACAAACAGGAAGTGGTTCACGGACCAATCAGAAAACAGTTAAATACATTAAGATGATGATAATCAATGAGAATCTGTCAGCAGAGAGAAGCATCAACCTGTTCCACTGTCTGAATGAACTGAACCACTGTGCTCTTGTGAAGGAGATCCAAGAGTCCCTGAGATCTGGACATCTGTCCACAAAGACACTGTCTCGTGCTCAGTGGTCAGCTCTGGTCTTCATCTTACTGTCATCAGGAAAAGATCTGGAAGATTTTGACCTGAAGAAATACTCTGCTTCAGAGGAGGCTCTTCTGAAGCTGGTGCCAGTGGTCAAAGCCTCCAACAAAGCTCTGTACGTGGATCAATATATAAATATTAATAAGACATATTCTAAAGACCACAAGAGAAACATGTTTAACCTTTTGTTCATCACTGTTTTCTACCTCAGACTGAGTGACTGTAACCTCTCAGAGAGAAGCTGTGAAGCTCTGTCCTCAGTCCTCAGCTCTCTGTCCTCTAGTCTGAGACACCTGGACCTGAGTAACAATGACCTGCAGGATTCAGGAGTGAAGCTGCTGTGTGATGGACTGAAGAGTCCTCACTGTTCTCTGGAGACTCTCAGGTCAGAACTCAGTTTATTTGACAGTTGATCTTTTAAATCCTGATTTTGCTTCTTTAGGTTCTTGTTGATGAAGATGCTCAAAATCTTCAGCATTTTCTGAATCACTAAGTTCATCATATCTTCTTAACTCCAGTCTGTCAGGTTGTCTGGTCAGAGAGGAAGGATGTTCTTCTCTGACCTCAGCTCTGAATTCCAACCCCTCCCATCTAAGAGAACTGGACCTGAGCTACAATCATCCAGGAGACTCAGGAAAGAAGCTGCTGTCTGCTGGACTGAAGAGTCCACGCTGGAGACTGGACACTCTCAGGTATTCTCCTCCTCCTCCTCTTCCTTTTCTGCTTCATGATCAACAGCAGTATTAAAACTTGTAAGCAGGTTCAGGTTGAAGTTTTCAGCTGAATAAAAAACAGACGTTTTATTTACATTTATTAGTTTGTGCAGTAAAAACAACATCCAATTAAACATAATGTATTTCGGGTCGGGTTGTAATTTTCAGGCCAGTTGAGAACTCTAATGTAAAGAAGTTAAAAATGTATATACAGAAGTTGTCTTCTGTGTTGTCTGTGTGGTGGCGCTGTTAAGAAAATGTGCAGCCTCCCAAAACTACACCAGGGTGTACTCCATAATTCTGTCCACCAGAGTGCATCATTTAGACAACAGTTTGGACTAATGTTGGACTGTTTCTTCCTCCAGGATGGACCATGTTGGAGAGCAGTGGTTAAAACCTGGTCTCAGGAAGTGTAAGTACGGATTTACATGAAATAACAACATATCAGCTGATCATCAATAAACTGCAGCTGTGTCTTGTTGTCTTCATCAGATTCATGTGAACTGGAACCAGATACAAACACAATGAACAGAAAACTCCAACTGTCTGACGACAACAGGAAAGTGACCTGTGTGACAGAAGATCAGTCATATCCTGATCATCCAGACAGATTTGAGGTCTGTCCTCAGCTGCTGTGTAGAACTGGTCTGACTGGTCGCTGTAACTGGGAGGTCGAGTGGAGAGGAGATGTTTTTATATCACTGAGTTACAGAGGAATCAAGAGGAAAGTGAACGGTTCTGACTGTTGGTTTGGTCATAATGATCAGTCCTGGAGTCTGATCTGCTCTGATGATCATGGTTACTCTGTCCATCACTGTAGAGCAGTAACACCCATCAGGTCATCCTCTGTCTCTCACAGAGTATCAGTGTATGTGGACTGTCCTGCTGGGACTCTGTCCTTCTACAGCGTCTCCTCTGACTCACTGATCCACCTCCACACCTTCCGCACCACATTCACTGAACCGGTTTATCCTGGGTTCTATATCTCTCATGGTTCCTCAGTGTCTCTGTGTTCTCTGTAGGACATGAAGAGACAGCAGCTTCAGTGGTGTGGTGGATGAGGTCTCACAGTTTATAATCTGATGTTAAAGCTGGGCTCAGTAATTAATTGTTGAAACACTTTTGAATTCTCTTCACGTCCTGATGACCATCAATGAAGAAAGACAAAAAGAAATTGTATCTGTGAAATAAACATGACGTTCACATCATAATGAATGATTCTCCGTCATTAACTGACCCGCCTACCTGTGCTGCTCATTATCATGAAGGTACTGACTGTGCTGTGAGCGCCCCCTGCTGCTGAGAACCAGCCTGAAACACAGAGGTTCACGCCTGCTGCGTCTGAGCAGAACAACACTCACAAAAACCACCAGAGGGCGCTGTTCACCATGACATGAAATATAGAGGCAACACTTTGAGGTGTTTGCCGACCTCTAGTGGCAGCTGTTTCGATAGTATAAGTGAACTTCATGTGGCCTTTTCCCCGCATTACAGATACTTTTATTAATATTGTTGAAGAAATAATTCATCATTTCTGTTTCATGACTTTATTTCCTGTAAAAAATCGTATCTTTTCTGATAAAATTATTTGTTTACAAATGTAAAATAATATTAGACATGGCTGTAAATGAGTCGCTACACGTTTTCTCACACCTGATATTGTGATAAATTGTTTTTTTTCATTTTTGCTTTTACAAAAGTGGCCTCTCATATTGAACATTTGAGAAACACTGATCTGTGACACTTTTCCCTGGTTACAGTAAATAAAACAACCATTTAACATCATATAATGATCGCATGGAAGGCGCCCTTAAGCATTGAATAGTCTCAATCACCCTAGATGGGAGACCAGCCCCATGTAAATTCACCCTCTCACGTGCCAAGCCCAGAGAGCCAGTTCTTTGGGGTGTGGATGAAAAATCTGCCGTCTGTAACGGCAACGGCCATGGCCGGCTGTGGACGAGCTGCATCAACAGCTCCAGGTAGTTTCTATGTGCCTGGAGAAGCGTCGGGGGCCAGGTCCCATTCACTGACCTCCCCTCGAAAACCGCTCCCCACCACGTTAACGAGGCATTCGCTGTATCTGTTTTCCTCATCACCACGGCACCACTACCGCTTGTCCCCTTAGAGGAAGCGGTAGTCATGACCAACCTCGACGGTCAGTCACAGAAAAAAAACACCACGCGCTAAAAAACCTGACGGCTAACGTAGCGGTAAAAAACACACGGCTTTCGCTACGAAAGCAGTGAAAAGAAAAGTGGGGAAATTCTGAATATAGAATATTCACGCTCGGTGACTACCTTGACGGCGTGTCGGAAGAGCGTTGAATGAATAAACTCAAAGCAAGACAGCTGAGGAGCTTGGTGATATATTTCTCTCGCAGATAAGTTATAAAACGGCACTAAAGAGTCACTCTACAGTACGCCTGACTCAAGACAGAGGGCGCTGTGAGCCTGTAGATTCTTATGCTATCTTCTTTGTTCTTGAACGCAGTTATTTTTTATTCATAATTATCCGCTAAATCACAATGGACGATTACATTTCCAAGCTGAAAAGATTCGCAAATCTGGATTGTCAATCCTTAGATGTTATTAATCAAATGATGTTTATAGTGCTCTTTTGGGTTCATTTGAAAGAGTCAGTGCCTCACGAGCATGAACCTCACCGCACGTCACTGGATTCTGTTAATATTTGACTCCAGTTGATCCTAAAAGTTGAGTCTAAAGTTCAGATCACAACAGTTATTTGATCAGACACATCATATTTCCTTCAGATAACACTTGAGAAAACTTTGGACTCTGTTTCCTGTTCAAAGCAACAGAATAACTTCACAGACGTTCAACGGCTTCATGACGATTATTTCTTATCATCAGAAGGTAATGGAACTAAACTAAACTAATCTCATCTCAAAAAATGCACTGATAATGAAGAAGTTGAAGTCGACGTGATGTTTTTACTGCGAACCTTCATGAATCTCATGAATTTAGAGAACATTTGTGCTTTCGGTGAAAACTTTCTTGGAAAAACTATCCAGGTTCTTTTTGTAAACAAACCAAAACCAAACCATGTTCATAACATTAACAGAGCTTTTACAGCGAATGAATTTACCCTGTGGTGACTTACTGCAAATTTGAATTATAATAACTTTTCTTATTATCGTATGTGAACATTTCCTTGTTCCTGAACTTCTGACTGAAGAAGACCCTTGAAGCAGCTCTGCTGACATCTGCTGGTTCACATTTGATATTACACATTGGAATCACAAAGATGCTCAGCACCAATTAGCTGAAGTTCTGCATTGTCTTTATTCACTGAGTGATGGTTTGACATCAAACCTCATCATGTGAATAATCACATTTATTCACAACATTAACCACTGAACTTTTTTCAGTAATATAATGTAACATTAATAAAAGTCTACACTAACACAAACCCTTGAACCAGATGATGTTTCGAGCTCAGTCTCTTATTCAGTTTGGGTCTAAAATGTCACCTGTTTGGTAACAAAAGACTTTTCTACAAGTTCACCATGTTTGGTGCCTCTTAATGGTGTGTACGACAAAGGAGAGTCGTGTTCCTTGATCACAGCTGAAGACTCAGTCATGAAGTTGTGAACACAAGGAATAAAACTGACAGCTACAGTGTCAGACAACGAAAAGTGGAATTTCCTGTTCAGTAATTCAAAGTCATCTTCAGAGACCAGACCTAAGATATTAAACTAGTTTTCTTTTACTTTGACCTGAATGTAACCCTCTCTCAGCTAACTTGGCTACTGTTGCTAACAGCAAAACAATCACTTCCCTGTTACAGATCCATCATGTTCTTATGACTTAACTCCGCCTCCTCTGACTCACTCTGTCTCCATCAGCAGTTGTTGTTGCTGCTCCTCGGCTGGTGTTGCTGACTCTTCTTGGTCCTGGTGGACCTGGTGGTCCACCCATGCTAACAGAACTTGGAATGGAATCCGTGCTGTAATGATTGTCTCGTGTTCTCACAGCAGGTGGCGCTCGGCTATGAATCAGATCATGGACAGTGAAGAGGAAGCTCCGCCCTCTAAAATCACTATGTGTGAGGAACATGATGGTCAGAGGTGAGATGAGGATCTCATGGATCATGTGACTCGTCTCCATGTCACAACTCAGTGTTTTATTTACGCATCATCATGTCCTGTGTTTGTATTAGGATCCATCAACAGAGACCAGACTCTGCTGGACCTGGACCCAGCTGTGTCTCCATGTCGAGTGACTGCTCCATGGGTCAACCTGTGGGCTTCAAACAAGAACAGAGGTCAGATGATGGGGGTGAAGGTCTATACAGGTCAACAACTCATATGATCCACCATGTTCCACCAGAAATGCTTTATATTTGAGAATTCAGACCCAGAACCATGCAGACCCAAGACATTCTGGACCGATGTCCCAAACAGACTGGTCTCTTGAAGCTCAGATCTGGACCCATGAAAAAAAAAGAAATGTTGAATAAATATGGAACAGTCAGTCCTGGCTCATGTCCTTGGGTTTGGGTAAACTGATCTGACTGAAGATGTTCTACATATTTCAGTGGAAGTCTGAGACTGTAGATCATGAATTAGATCAATCTATCAGAACAGATGTCGTATGTACACATTATTTCCTGTATTTGTAGGAGGATTCATCAACAGAGACCAGACTCTGCTGGACCTGGACCCAGCTGTGTCTCCATGTCGAGTGACTGCTCCATGGGTCAACCTGTGGGCTTCAAACAAGAACAGAGGCCAGATGACGGAGGGTGGAGGTATTCACAGGTCAACAACTCATATGATCCACCATGTACCACCAGAAATGCTTTATATTTAAGAATTCAGACCCAGAACCATGCAGACCCAAGACATTCTGGACCCATGTCCCAAACAGACCGGTCTCTTTAAGCTCAGTTCTGGACCCATGAAAAAAAAGAAATGTTGAATAAATCTGTAACAGTCCTGGCTCATGTCCTTGGGTTTGGGTAAACTGATCTGACTGAAGATGTTCTACATATTTCATTGGAAGTCTGAGACTGTAGATCATTAATTAGATCAATCTATCAGAACAGATGTCGTATTTACACATCTGACTCTGCCAGACCTGGACCTGGACCCAGCTGTGTGTCCATGACTGGTCTATAGGTAGTCTTATTAACTTCAAGGATGGACAAAGGCATGGTGAACTGAAGTAAAAATTTCACACATTTATTTTAACACACACTTACATGATCCTCCACCAGGGTGAGCCTGTCCAAAACATGTTTAATCCAAAAAAAAAAACACTCCTCTTCTCTTCGGTGGACAATCTTGTTTTTCTGTTTGAGTTTCCACTAAATGTTTTCAGCCTGTCCTCGTCTCTGAATACATTTCCAGCAGTAAATCAAGTTAGAGTCTTTGATTGGTCAGGGACACATCGACAAGCCTTTCTGATTGTGTCTTTGAGATTTCATACATACAGTGGGTACGGAAAGTATTCAGACCCCTTTTTTTTCACTCTCTGTTTCATTGCAGCCATTAGCTAAAATCAAAAAAGTTAATTTTATTTCTCATTAGTGTACACTCAGCACCACATCTTGACAGAAAAAAACAGAAATGTAGACATTTTTGCAAATTTATTGAAAAACTGAAATATCACATGATAATAAGTATTCAGACCCTTTGCCGTGACACTCATATTTAACTCACATGCTGTCCATTTCTTCTGATCCTCCTTGAGATGGTTCTGCTCCTTCAATGGAGTCCAGCTGTGTTTAATTAAAGTGCTTGGATTTGATTAGGAAAGGCACACACCTGTCTATATAAGAACTTACAGCTCATAGTGCAAATAAAAATAATGAGGTCGAAGAAACTGCCCAAGGAGCTCAGAGACAGAATTGTGGCAAGGCACAGATCTGGTCAAGGCTACAAAATAATTTCTGCAGCACTCAATGTTCCTAAGAGCACAGTGGCCTCCATAATCCTTAAATGGAAGAAGTTTGGATTGACCAGAACTCTTCCTAGACCTGGCCGTCCAGCCAAACTGAGCAATTGTGGGAGAAGAGCCTTGGTGAGACAGGTAAAGAAGAACCCAAAGATCACTGTGGCTGAGCTCCAGAGATGCAGTAGGGAGATGGGAGAAAGTTCCACAATGTCAACTATCACTGCAGCCCTCCACCAGTCGGGGCTTATGGCAGAGTTGCCTGACAGAAGCCTCTCCTCAGTGCAAGACATATGAAAGCCTGCATAGAGTTTGCCAAAAACACATGAAGGACTCCCAGACTATGAGAAATAAGATTCTCTGGTCTGATGAGACCAAGATTTAACTTTTTGGCGTTATTCTAAGCGGTATGTGTGGAGAAAACCAAGTACTACTCATCACCTGCCCAATACAATCCCAACAGTGAAGCATGGTGGTGGCAGCATCATGCTATGGGGGTGTTTTTCAGCTGCAGGGACAGGATGACTGGTTGCAATTGAAGGATAGATGAATGTGGCCAAGTACAGAGATATCCTGGAAGAAAACCTCTTCCAGAGTGCTCAGGACCTCAGACTTGGCCGAAGGTTCACCTTCCAACAAGACAATGACCCTAAGCACACAGCTAAAATAACGAAGGAGTGGCTTCGGAACAACTCTGTGACCATTCTTGACTGGCCCAGCCAGAGCCCTGACCTAAACCCAATTGAGCATCTCTGGAGAAACCTGAAAATGGCTGTCCACCAACGTTCACCATCCAACCTGACAGAACTGGACAGGATCTGCAAGGAAGAATGGCAGAGGATCCCCAAATCCAGGTGTGAAAAACTTGTTGCTTCATTCCCAAGAAGAATGGCTAGTACACCATTTTGGCTGTACTAGCTCACAAGGGTGCTTCTACTCAATACTGAATACTTATGACCATGTGATATTTCAGTTTTTCTTTTTGATTTTAGCAAATGGCTGCAATGAAACAAAGAGTGAAAAGTTAAAGGGGTCTGAATACTTTCCGTACCCACTGTATACACTAGAGACTGTCCATCAGGGACTTTTGTCTTCAAGTTGTAAAACCCATGTCATGTGAACTTGGCTGAAGAAGAAATGTAGGTGCAGCACATTGAAAACCTCACACAAATGATTGTTCAGTAAATTACACTGAATCTTTTCTCCTCAGAGTTGATCAGCAGAGGACAGAGGTTCTCAGTGGTCAGTCTGTCCAACAGCATCGAGCAGACCTGGACTCCATATTTAAGGTGTGTCAATGTACAAACATGACACTACTGTTAATAGTGAAGCAGAGTCCTGGTCCTGACAGTCTGGATGCTGCTCTGTGGACCTGCAGGATTTCACTCTGTCACTGATCATCTGAGGTTACACTTCACATGTTGTTCTGTTCCAGCTGCTGGAGGAGAACATCATCTGCTTTATGAAGAACGAGCTGAAGAACATCCAGAAGGTTCTGGGTACAGATCACACAAAAGTCTCAGAGAGTTGGGAAGAAGATGGTGGATGGATGGATGGTGAGGATGAGGGGCAGAGGAGGAGCAGAGAGGCCTTTCTGAAGATCACAGATAACTTCTTGAGGAGGATGAAGCAGGAGAAGCTAGCCGATTGTCTGCAGAGAAGTAAGAGGACTTTTAATGTGAAAGGAGAACATCTTATTTTCTCAATGATCCACTCACTGATTTATTTTCTTGTGTCCCTTCAGAAACCAGAGCTCCATCTGAATGTGAACTCAAATCAAACCTGAAGAAGAAGTTCCAGTGTTTGTTTGAGGGTGTGGCTAAAGCAGGAAACCCCACCCTTCTTAATGAGATATTCACAGAGCTTTACATCACAGAGGGAGGGTCTGGAGAGGTCAACGAAGAACATGAGGTCAGACAGATTGAAAAAGCTTCCTGGAAACCAGACAGACCAGAAACAACCATCAGACAAGAAGACATCTTCAAAGCCTCAGCTGGAAGAGATGGACCAATCAGAACAGTGATGACAAAGGGAGTGGCTGGCATTGGGAAAACAGTCTTAACACAGAAGTTCACCCTGGACTGGGCTGAAGACAAAACCAACCAGGACATACAGTTCATGTTTCCCTTCACCTTCAGAGAGCTGAATGTGCTGAAAGAGAAGAAGTACAGTTTGGTGGAACTCATCCATCAGTTCTTCACTGAAACCAAAGAAGCAGGAATCTGCAGGTTTGAAGACTTTAGGGTGGTCTTCATCTTTGATGGTCTGGACGAGTGTCGACTTCCTCTGGACTTCCACAACACTGAGATCCTGACTGATGTCACAGCATCCACCTCAGTGGACGTGCTGCTGACAAACCTCATCAAAGGGAAACTGCTTCCCTCTGCTCGCCTCTGGATAACCACACGACCTGCAGCAGCCAATCAGATCCCTCCTGACTGTGTTGACATGGTGACAGAGGTCAGAGGGTTCACGGACCCACAGAAGGACGACTACTTCAGGAAGAGGTTCAGAGATGAAGAGCAGGCCAGGAGGATCATCTCACACATCCAGACATCACAAAGCCTCCACATCATGTGCCACATCCCAGTCTTCTGCTGGATCACTGCAACTGTTCTGGAGAACATGTTGAAACCCAGAGATGGAGAAGAACTGCCCAAGACCCTGACTGAGATGTACATCCACTTCCTGGTGGTTCAGTCCAAAGTGAAGAAGGTCAAATATGATGGAAGAGCTGAGACAGATCCACACTGGAGTCCAGAGAACAGGATGATGGTTGAGTCTCTGGGGAAACTGGCTTTTGAGCAGCTGCAGAAAGGAAACCTGATCTTCTATGAATCAGACCTGACAGAGTGTGGCATCGATATCACAGCTGCTTCAGTTTACTCAGGAGTCTTCACTCAGATCTTTAAAGAGGAGAGAGGCCTGTACCAGGACAAGGTCTTCTGCTTTGTCCATCTGAGTGTTCAAGAGTTTCTGGCTGCTCTTCATGTCCATCTGACCTTCAACACCTCTGGAACAAATCTGTTGTCAGAAGACCCAACAACGGGCCAGACACTGTTTGGAAACAACCCTGAACTGAATCATCTGCACCAGAGTGCTGTGGACAAGGCCTTACTGAGTCCGAATGGACACTTGGACTTGTTCCTCCGCTTCCTCTTGGGTCTTTCACTGAAGACTAATCAGAAGCTCTTAAAAGGTCTACTGACACAAACAGGAAGTGATTCACAGACCAATCAGAAAACAGTTAAATACATCAAGATGATGATAATCAGTGAGAATCTGTCAGCAGAGAGAAGCATCAACCTGTTCCACTGTCTGAATGAACTGAACCATCGTTTTCTAGTGGAGGAGATCCAAAAGTCCCTGAGATCCGGACATCTGTCCACAAAGACACTGTCTCGTGCTCAGTGGTCAGCTCTGGTCTTCATCTTACTGTCATCAGGAAAAGATCTGGAAGATTTTGACCTGAAGAAATACTCTGCTTCAGAGGAGGCTCTTCTGAAGCTGGTGCCAGTGGTCAAAGCCTCCAACAAAGCTCTGTACGTGGATCAATATATAAATATTAATAAGACATATTCTAAAGACCACAAGAGAAACATGTTTAACCTTTTGTTCATCACTGTTTTCTACCTCAGACTGAGTGCCTGTAACCTCTCAGAGAGAAGCTGTGAAGCTCTGTCCTCAGTCCTCAGCTCTCTGTCCTCTACTCTGAGACACCTGGACCTGGGTAACAATGACCTGCAGGATTCAGGAGTGAAGCTGCTGAGTGATGGACTGAAGAGTCCTCACTGTTCTCTGGAGACTCTCAGGTCAGAACCCAGTTTATTTGACAGTTGATATTTTAAATCCTGTTTTAGCTTCTTTAGGTTCTTGTTGATGAAGATGCTCAAAATCTTCAGTATTTTCTGAATCACTAAGTTTATCATATCTTCTTAACTCCAGTCTGTCAGGTTGTCTGGTCACAGAGGAAGGATGTTCTTCTCTGACCTCAGCTCTGAACTCCAACCCCTCCCCCCTGAAAAACCTTGACCTGAGTAACAATAATCTGCAGGATTCAGGAGTTAAGCTGCTGTGTGATGGATTGAAGAGTCCTCACTGTTCTTTGGAGACTCTCAGGTTGGTGCTCAGCTGATTTATACTGAACATTCTCTGTGTCATTTTTACATTACATATGTAAAAGAAAAAAAAAGATTTTCTTGAACTCTTCCTCAGACTGAGTGACTGTAACCTCTCAGAGAGAAGCTGTGAAGCTCTGTCCTCAGTCCTCAGCTCTCTGTCCTCCACTCTGAGACATGTGGACCTAAGTAACAATGACCTGCAGGATTCAGGAGTGAAGCTGTTTTGTGATGGACTGAAGAGTCCTCACTGTTCTCTGGAGACTCTCAGGTCAGAACTCAGTTTATTTGACAGTTGATCTTTTAAATCCTAATTCTGCTTCTTTAGGTTCTTTGTTGATGAAGATGTTCAAAATCTTCAGGATTTTCTGAATCACTGAGTTCATCATATCTTCTTAACTCCAGTCTGTCAGGTTGTCTGGTCACAGAGGAAGGATGTTCTTCTCTGACCTCAGCTCTGAATTCCAACCCCTCCCATCTGAGAGAACTGGACCTGAGCTACAATCATCCAGGAGACTCAGGAAAGAAGCTGCTGTCTGCTGGACTGAATAGTCCACGCTGGAGACTGGACACTCTCAGGTATTCTCCTCCTCTGCTTCATATTGAGCTGCAGTTTGTACTATTGTTGGACAGAAACTCATTCAGACTGTTTCTTCCTCCAGGATGGACCATGCTGGAGAGCAGAGGTTAAAACCTGGTCTCAGGAAGTGTAAGTATGGATTTACATGAAATAACAACATATCAGCTGATCATCAATAAACTGCAGCTGTGTCTTGTTGTCTTCATCAGATTCATGTGAACTGGAACCAGATACAAACACAATGAACAGAAAACTCCAACTGTCTGACGACAACAGGAAAGTGACCAATGTGACTGAAGATCAGTCGTATCCTGATCATCCAGACAGATTTAAGTTCTGTCCTCAGCTGCTGTGTAGAACTGGTCTGACTGGTCGCTGTTACTGGGAGGTTGAGTGGAGAGGAAATGTTAATATATCACTGAGTTACAGAGGAATCAAGAGGAAAGTAAAGGGTTTTGACTGTTTGTTTGGACATAATGATCAGTCCTGGAGTCTGAGCTGCTCTGATGGTGGTTACTCTGTCTGTCACTGTAGAACTACAATATTCATCAGGTCACACTATGTCTCTCCCCGAGTATCAGTGTATGTGGACTGTCCTGCTGGGACTCTGTCCTTCTACAGCGTCTCCTCTGACTCACTGATCCACCTCCACACCTTCAGGGCCACATTCAGTGAACCGGTTTATCCTGGGTTCTATATCTGGCCAGGTTCCTCAGTGTCTCTGTGTTCTCTGTAGGACATGAAGAGACAGCCGCTTCAGTCGAGATTTGAGTCATGAAGGTGGTATTAGAGAACTGTATGTGCTCACACGAGTTTTTGACAATTGATTTGGAGCAACTTTCCTGTCAGATAAAGTCAAACCATTAAACCAAAGAGGTTTAATGATACGATCCATGTAGGCATTGATTCTGTTGTTGTTGTCCTTCTCTCCTTTTGATGTACATCACTGATCATTTCAGGACAATCCTGTCCTGATAATATAACTGTGCCAAATGTGGCTTGACTGTGGAACTGTGCGGAAGAAGAACATCTTACTCAATGACAATAAATAAAGCAGCAAAGATAACATGGCATTGGATAATAACAGGTGAAAATGTGTATGTCTCACAAACTGAAAATATCATTCATCTTGTATAAAGTACCTAAAAGTGATACTTGAGTAAAAGCACAAGTATCTTACCAGAAAATGAATGACTTGAAGTTGAGGTCATTGAATATTTCTTACAGTAATACGGGGCATTATTTCAAATCAAAGATACCACTATCGTTTCCACAACAAAGAGAACGCCATGAGAGAGCCAAACGAAACCGAAGTGGATACTTTCTGAAGAAGTGAAGAAACGAAAAAGAGAGTCTGTTCGAGCAAGAGCACAGGAACACGCAACAAACACGGTTTGTGAACTGCTTCATTTGGATGTGAAGGAGAAGTTTAAGTTTAATATTTAACACTAAACTCTTTTCACTTTCATTTATCAAAAATATTCCAAAGTAACTTTTAATATTTTCATACAACACAGACAATTCTAACGCTATACATTAAAATGTTAAATGATAAACAAACATAAATGTCAGAGAACTTCCATCTGTGTTGTCGATGTACAGATCAGGAACATCTGCATCACTCTGACCTGCTGATCATGCTGGTCATCACATGGAACTTTGCAGCTACTGCTGCTGCTGCTTGACTTAGCTCCTCCTAGTGGACAGATGGCACACCTACAACATCCGTGACCCTTGACCAGGTGCCTGCTTCACATGACATTCCAGCTACATTGACAATTAGCCAATCAGGAGAGAGAACAGACGTCGCAGAGGCTCGTTGGACTGGTTCTGACATCAGTTGGAAGGTATGAGGACATGACTCTGTGTCCTCAGATCAGACACAGAAAGACATCAGGACGGATGAGGGACAATCGGCAGCGTCTGGTGAACAGCGTGTGTGTGTGTGTGTGTGAGTGGACCTGAGCTCAGATTGGCAGGTGAGAATCTTACCTGACAAATGTGACATGTCTGATCATCACAGTCTCTTTCATCACTATGACTCCATGTAGAAATGTCTGCAGTATTTTCTGGACTGTGACTGGCTGCTGCTCATATACTGTAGATACATGTTATTCAGGTAATTTCTATTAGTGATTTTCATGGATCATAGTTTTGTGTCTCTTCAGTAAAATCACTGCTGAATCTTTTTAATCTGACTTTCTGTTTTCCTGTATGAAGAGTCTGAACTGGTCTGACCGCTTCCATCAACCAATCAACTGTGACTGAGTTTATTACACGTCATAAGTCTCTGTCACGTCTGCACTGTTTCAATATTAAACCATGTTAGAAATCAGATGATCACGTTTCTTTCTCTGGTCAAAGATTTCACAAACTGGAGTCAGAAAAAGAACAAATCTGTTCTTTGAGTTTGTGATAAGAAATTTAAAGCGACACAATGTCTACAATGCTCTAACATAGTGGACTGTACCTGGTCTGAGGACATGGTTGTTTGGACATTAGAAGTCCTGACTCACAGTTCATCACTATCATTGGTTTGTCAACAAATGTACATGTGACTGCGACAGTTGTAACAAGCCATACCATTGACCAACTGTAGGGGGCAAATCCTACATCATGTGACTTTAATCCAACACAAACAACAAACTTTCCACTAACAACTAGAGACACGTATTTGGATTTGATCAATAATGATACTTATCAATAATCATATTGATATGAAGCCTGAACACAGAGGTAAGTGGGACTTCTTACCTGACCACCAGAGGGCGTGCTCTTGTGTTTAAACCAGTGGACTCACCTGCAGTGAAGGGCCGTGAAGTGTGACGCTAACAGCGTCTTGAGTGAGTCGTTTGTAGAGCTGTGACGTTCATGAACGAGATGAATCTTTTCAATGGCTCTCTTAAAAGAACGATGAGAACCGGGTCGACGTTGTGAACCTTTTGTTTGCGAGACATTTCTTAATCGTCAATTCTGTGGGTCAGGAATGGTCTGTCGCTCTCACTCTCCTCCTGGTTCATGTTGGTCCTCAACAGCTTCTGCAGCCCCTGCTGCTGGACCACATCAGTCTGTTAGATTAATACATGTGGAAGCCTCCTCTTCTAATGACTTTAACTTTGATACCAAAGTAGATTTTCGGTGGTTGATGGTCTATGAAACCTGGTTTACTGATTAGCTTTGGTGACTCAAGTATCGCCATCCCAGAGCCCACCCAATAACTGGGTGACTGTCCATTATTAACATAAACCAACGGGCTGTGCCGATTGGTCAGTCAGCCAACGAGGTTTCATGTCAGTCAATTCTGTGGTAAAAAAAAAGTCTTCTTGCAGAGGTCAATGTGGTCCACCCATGGTAGCAGAACCAGTAATGTATGAGTTTAATTCTCCCAGCAGGTGGCGCTCCACTATGAATCAGCTCAAGGACAGTGAAGAGGAAGCTCCGCCCACTATAACCACCTTGTTTGAGGAACATGAGGGTCAGAGGTGAGATGAGGATCTCATGGATCATGTGACTTGTCTCCATGTCACAGCTCAGTGTTTTATTTACACATAATCATGTCCTGTGTTTGTAGGAGGATCCATCAACAGGGACCAGACTCTGCTGGACCTGGACCCAGCTGTGTCTCCATGTCGAGTGACTGCTCCATGGGTCAACCTGTGGACGTCAAACAAGAACAGAGGTCAGATGATGGAGGGTAGTGGTCTTCACAGTTCAACAACTCATATGATCCTCCATGTACCACCAGAAATGCTTTATATTTGAGAATTCAGTCCCAGAACCATGCAGACCCAAGACATTCTGGACACAAGTCCCAAACAGACCGGTCTCTTTAAGCTCAGATCTGGACCCATGAAAAAAAGTTAGGGTTTGGGTAAACTGACCTGACTGAAGATGTTCTACATATTTCAGTGGAAGTCTTAAACCTCTAACCTGTTTTCCTTTTGTCTCCTGATACTGTCGATCATTAATCAGATCAATCTATCAGAACAGATGTTGTATTTACACGTCATGTCCTGTATTTATAGGAGGATCCATCAACAGGGACCAGAATCTGCCAGACTTGGACCTGGACCCAGCTGTGTGTCCATGAAGAGTGACCAGTCTATAGGTCGTCTTATTGACTTCAGAGAGACTGAGAGGTAAGTAAAAAAAAATACAAATGTGTTGATTTTAATAAACATAAGTTTCTAATTATATTTATATTTAATATTTATAGAATTAAGAATCAACACAAAATACAAGACTTTCTCCTCAGAGTTGACCAGCAGAGGACAGAGGTTCTCCGTGGTCAGTCTGTCCAGCAGCATCGAGCAGACCTGGACTCCATAATTAAGGTGTGTAAATTTACAAACCTGGGTTAGAGTCCTGAGATGAAGATGGCGTACTCCCAAAATTTTAAAAGTGCGTACACAAAGGAATTCTCACATTTATGAAACTGTGCGTACGCCGAGTCCTGCGCACCTGTTCTTTATACATCACATCAAACACAAAACTGAGCCGAGGTGAACAAGTAACACACCCCGCCCCTATTCCACCCACAAATGAATATACAAATGAGGAAAATAAAAGAAAAAGAAGGAAAAGTGCATGATCAACGCATTCATTTAGGACAGGGGTCTCAAACTCCAATGACCTGTGGGCCACTGATGGTATTGTCTGGTCAGTCGGGGGCCAGTCAAGTAAAAAAAGAAAAAGCCTTTATGAGCTCATATCATCAATATGCCGTATTAATTCATTTTTTTATATGTACTCTATTGCCTAGTGTGAGCTTTTCTGTCTTTTACTTCTTCTGTCTTTTATCCATTATTCTGTACAGCACTTTGGTCCACTGTGTTTGTTTTAAAGTGCTTTACAAATCCAAAATTGGATTGGATAATTTCAAAATATAAGTGGTTCTTTTAATATGCAACAATAAAAAAAAACATTTATGATGCAAAATAAAAACATATATAAATGACTCGTTACAACTTGATATTGTTTGGAGGGCCACATAAAATCGATTGGAGGGCCACATGTGGCCCCTGGGCCGCCACTTTGAGACCCCTGATTTAGGATGTATAAATCTGAAAAAAAAATATTTTGGTTGTTTGTTTTTTGGAATTAGTGATAAACCTGAAGGAACTAAGTGTCACAGCAGCTGCTGTCATATGAATATTGATGCTTAAAAATCAAAAACTGGCTGTACAGTGATTGTTGATCCTGTGGGTGCTTTTATTCTCATATAGCATGTATGTTTTTAGACTTGACTTATCCATGTGAGCTGAATTCACAGATCATTTCATATCATCTATAAATTTGTCAGTGATCCCGTTACACCCACATTACACACAGAACAAGTGTTACTCAGTGTGAAGATTCATTACTGTCACTGATTGTGTTGTGGAAAATGTGGAGGGAGGAAAGGGGAGGAAGAAGACGCCACTTTGCCAGTGTCTCCAGCAGCTGACCTGTGAGCACCTGC
Organism: Solea senegalensis; assembly: GCF_019176455.1. Lineage (NCBI taxonomy): Eukaryota > Metazoa > Chordata > Actinopteri > Pleuronectiformes > Soleidae > Solea > Solea senegalensis. The sequence goes on from NW_025321588.1 coordinate 34,967, forward strand.
ATCATCTCATCGTCTCCTCTGATGAAAGACGCAGCAGTGGGAGAATACCTTGTTTGCAGTTATTTCGTTATCGTTTGGATTGAAATGGGATAAGGAAATGTTCTACTCAACGTTCAAGTCACATTTTCCTACAACAAATTATTCCGTAACTTTATTTTGGAGCGTTTAAAACACTGAGACTGACGTGTGTTCATGTGTTCACTTATAGACACAGCAGCTGTGTGTCTATTTACATTGCTGTGTAACATAAAGAAAAAAGATTAATCTGTGGAAAATTAATTTCAGTCATTTACTCAAAGACAAAGACAAAAGTGAGTCCCTCTCACACACACACTCAGTTTCTTCTTCAATGTCCTCTCTGATGTTATCCACATATGATCAATGTGTATTAGTATTGTTTCTCACTGTAGACACACTATTAATATTTCATTATAGCACTGTGATAAGAGTCTGGACGAGTCTGGACGCTGCTCTGTGGACCTGCAGGATTTCACTCTGTCACTGATCATCTCAGGTTAAACTTCACATGTTGTTCTGTTCCAGCTGCTGGAGGAGAACATCATCTGCTTTGTGAAGAACGAGCTGAAGAAGATCCAGAAGGTTCTGGGTACAGATCACACAGAAGTCTCAGAGAGTCAGAGGGAGGATGAGGAGGTGTTGGATGGTGAAAATGAGGAGCAGAGGAGCAGCAGAGAGGCCTTTCTGAAGATCACAGATAACTTCTTGAGGAGGATGAAGCAGGAGAAGCTAGCCGATTGTCTGCAGAGCAGTAAGAGGACGTTTAATGTGAAAGGAAGAACATCTTATTTTTATCAATGAGCCACTCACTGATTTATTTTTTTGTGCTCCTTCAGAAACCAGAGCTCCAGCTTGTCGACTTGAACTCAAATCAAACCTAAAGAAGAAGTTCCAGTGTTTGTTTGAGGGCGTGGCTAAAGCAGGAAACCCCACCCTTCTTAATGAGATATTCACAGAGCTTTACATCACAGAGGGAGGGACTGGAGAAGTCAACGAAGAACATGAGGTCAGACAGATTGAAAAAGCTTCATGGAAACCAGACAGACCAGAAACAACTATCAGACAAGAAGACATCTTCAAAGCCTCAGCTGGAAGAAACAGACCAATCAGAACAGTGATGACAAAGGGAGTTTCTGGCATTGGGAAAACAGTCTTAACACAGAAGTTCACTCTGGACTGGGCTGAAGACAAAACCAACCAGGACATACAGTTCATGTTTCCCTTCACCTTCAGAGAGCTGAATGTGCTGAAAGAGAAGAAGTACAGTTTGGTGGAACTCATCCATCACTTCTTCACTGAAACCAAAGAAGCAGGAATCTGCAGGTTTGAAGACTTTAGGGTGGTCTTCATCTTTGATGGTCTGGACGAGTGTCGACATCCTCTGGACTTCCACAACACTGAGATCCTGACTGATGTCACAGCATCCACCTCAGTGAACGTGTTGCTGACAAACCTCATCAGAGGGAAACTGCTTCCCTCTGCTCGCCTCTGGATAACCACACGACCTGCAGCAGCCAATCAGATCCCTCCTGACTGTGTTGACATGGTGACAGAGGTCAGAGGGTTCACGGACCCACAGAAGGACGACTACTTCCGGAAGAGGTTCAGAGATGAAGAGCAGGCCAGGAGGATCATCTCACACATCCAGAAATCACGAAGCCTCCACATCATGTGCCACATCCCAGTCTTCTGCTGGATCACTGCAACTGTTCTGGAGAACATGTTGAAACCCAGAGATGGAGAACTGCCCAAGACCCTGACTGAGATGTACATCCACTTCCTGGTGGTTCAGTCCAAAGTGAAGAAGGTCAAATATGATGGAGGAGCTGAGACAGATCCACACTGGAGTCCAGAGAACAGGATGATGGTTGAGTCTCTGGGGAAACTGGCTTTTGAGCAGCTGCAGAAAGGAAATCTGATCTTCTATGAATCAGACCTGACAGAGTGTGGCATCGATATCACAGCTGCTTCAGTTTACTCAGGAGTCTTCACTCAGATCTTTAAAGAGGAGAGAGGCCTGTACCAGGACAATGTCTTCTGCTTTGTCCATCTGAGTGTTCAGGAGTTTCTGGCTGCTCTTCATGTCCATCTGACCTTCATCACCTCTGGAACAAATCTGTTGTCAGAAGACCCAACAACGAGCCAGAAGTCCAGACTGTTTAGACACAAACCTGAACTGAATCATCTGCACCAGAGTGCTGTGGACAAGGCCTTACTGAGTCCAAATGGACACCTGGACTTGTTCCTCCGCTTCCTCTTGGGTCTTTCAATGAAGACCAATCAGAAGCTCTTAAGAGGTCTATTGACACAAACAGGAAGTGATTCACGGACCAATCAGAAAACAGCTGAGTACATCAAGAAGTTGATCAGTGAGAATCTGTCAGCAGAGAGAAGCATCAACCTGTTCCACTGTCTGAATGAACTGAACCATCGTTCTCTTGTGGAGGAGATCCAAGAGTCTCTCACATCAGGACACCTGTCCACAAAGACACTGTCTCCTGCTCAGTGGTCAGCTCTGGTCTTCATCTTACTGTCATCAGGAAAAGATCTGGAAGATTTTGACCTGAAGAAATACTCTGCTTCAGAGGAGGCTCTTCTGAAGCTGGTGCCAGTGGTCAAAGCCTCCAACAAAGCTCTGTATGTGCATCAATATATAAATATTAATAAGACATATTCTAAAGACCACAAGAGAAACATGTTTAACCTTTTGTTCATCACTGTTTTCTACCTCAGACTGAGTGACTGTAACCTCTCAGAGAGAAGCTGTGAAGCTCTGTCCTCAGTCCTCAACTCAATGTCCTCTAGTCTGAGACACATGGACCTGGGTAACAATGACCTACAGGATTCAGGAGTGAAGCTGCTGTGTGATGGACTGAAGAGTCCTCACTGTTCTCTGGAGACTCTCAGGTCAGAACTCAGTTTATTTGACAGTTGATCTTTTAAATCCTGATTTTGCTTCTTTAGGTTCTTGTTGATGAAGATGCTCAAAATCTTCAGCATTTTCTGAATCACTGAGTTCATCATATCTTCTTAACTCCAGTCTGTCAGGTTGTCTGGTCACAGAGGAAGGATGTTCTTCTCTGACCTCAGCTTTGAACTCCAACCCCTCCCTCCTGAAAAACCTTGACCTGAGTAATAATGACCTGCAGGATTCAGGAGTGAAGCTGCTGTGTGATGGACTGAAGAGTCCTCACTGTTCCCTGGACACTCTC
>NW_025321589.1:0-10326 GCF_019176455.1 Solea senegalensis
CAGATAATAAGTGGTTTTGGTCAGATAATAAGTGGTTTTGGTCAGATAATACGTGGTTTTGGTTAGATAATAAGTGGTTTTGGTTAGATAATAAGTGGTTTTGGTGGTGGATTTACAAACACCATTCATGTTTGATGACCATGTAGAATATACACATATGTGTGAAATGATGAGACACATGTTTGTCTCTTTGATTCTGTGTAAACGGCTGTTTCTCAATATCCATACCTGTGCGTACTTGTGCGTACTTGTGCGTACTTTACTTGAGTCATTTAGAATTCGAAGATATGACGTATTTATAGTTTGGCAGCGACGTTTGTCGGAGGTGATAAGCTCCGCCTCTGCGGACGCTCGGCGCTCACTGTGCCCGGCACAGAGCAGCGTGACCTCGGCCTGTCCTGATGACATCATGACGTCGCTGTCATTAGATGCTCGGTGTGATCCATAGATTTGTTGTTGACGTGTTATTTTGTTTTTAATGGAAACGTTATGACCTGAAAGTTTGAAAGTTTATAAGTTTATATTATTAATGTTTTATTTATTTTATCTTTGAATGTTAGATTTATATTAAATCCCCACCCGGCCAATGCTCCCCGGGTGGGTGCTACTCAGTGTGGCAGCCCACTGCTCCTAATTCTAGGATGGGTCAAAATGCAGAGGAATACTTTCCCTAAGGGGATTAATAAAAACTAAATAACTTTAATTGTATCTGTATTTAAATATAATATGTAAATATTAGATATGTAGAGTAGTATATATATACACATATATACTACTCTACAATGCTGTACTATATCTATTTTCCACATTGTATTATTTGTATTGTATATTTTAATAGAAATAAATTAATAAATGAAGTTAAATATTTAAAATGTGAAAATAATAACAATATATATGCATTTACTAAAAGTATTTCATATGTTCATTTATCAACACCGTAGGTGGCGCTAATGAGGCTGCAGTCACCATTCAAACAGCAGAACAATACATACATACTTGCTTACTTGAGTACTGACAAACTGACACACGCACGGAAAACTCTGACTCAGCATTATCCTGTTCTCACACAATGTGACTCAGCAGTTTTTGTTGGACTGTACCTTTTTTCCTTTGACAGCTGATAAACTCTCTGCTCTCACTCTTGGGCAAAGACTTGAAGGTGTGATCAGGACCAGGTGTGATAAAGGGGGCGGGGTTTAAAAAGCAGGGCGGGGGTCTGTCCCTGTGTGTCATAATGTCCGTGTCGCTTGTCTCACTCGAGGCAACACTGCCCTCTAATGGCGTTAATGAGAACTGCGTTGTGTTTCACCTCCATGAGAAATGAACGTGATCCAATCTCAGATTATGATGAGTCACTGTTGGTGTCAGCTGTTCACATGTGGATCAATTCTTTATAAATTCATCACATTTATGATTCTATATTCAAATGAGATTAGGTTTAGATTAGTCCTTGTTAGATTACATTATATTATATTTGATAATACAAGATTAAAACTAGATTATTTGATGAGTCTATATTGTATTGTATAAGATTAAACTATACTGAAATCAATTTAGATCTACATCTAAATGAATCTAGATTAAAATGATACAATTATTAGAGTCCATTAGATTAGCCGGGAATGGTTTAGATTAGATCAGATTACGTCTTTTTATTGATCTGCACCACATAAGAATGCAAATGCAAAAATAGAAATAGAAGAATAAGCAAAACCAGGAAGAAGAAGAGAAATACAAAAGTATTTCATGAAGTGGTTACAAAAATACTTGCATAGATATAAATATATGAGAAGAAACTTTCAACAAAACACAAGACTTATGATAGACAAGAACCAGACTCTGGACCTGATGAGGATCAGGAGGATCAGGTCTAGTGTGAGTCGTGGCTCAGAGAACTCCAGTTATGTGGCTCCTGCTTATCTATAGGATCAAATATGGCATATTCAGCTGTGCCAACAGAACCACTCACACACCTGTGTGGTACATAAAGCAGACTCACATGCCTGTGTGGTACATAAAGCACCACTCACACACCTGTGTGGTACATAAAGCACCACTCACACACCTGTGTGGTACATAAAACATGACACACACACCTGGTATGGTACATAGCACCACTCACACGCCTGTGTGGTACATAAAGCACCACTCACACACCTGTGTGGTACATACAGACTCACACACCTGTGTGTGTTACATAAAGCAGACTCACACACCTGTGTGGTACATAAAGCAGACTCACACACCTGTGTGGTACATAGCACCACTCACACACCTGTGTGGTACATAAAGCAGACTCACACGCCTGTGTGGTACATAAACCATGACTCACACACCTGTGTGGTACATAAAGCACCACTCACACACCTGTATGGTACATAAAGCACCACTCACACGCCTGTGTGGTACATAAAGCACCACTCCACCTGTGTTACATAAAGCAGACTCACACACCTGTGTGGTACATAAAGCAGACTCACACTCCTGTGTGGTACATAAAGCAGACTCACACACCTGTGTGGTACATAAAGCACCACTCACACACCTGTGTGGTACATAAAGCACCACTCACACACCTGTGTGGTACATAGACTCACACACCAGTGTGGTACATAAAGCACACACCAGTGTGGTACATAAAGCACCACTCACACACCTGTGTGGTACTCCATCTCACACACCTGTGTGGTACATAAGCACCACCTGTATGGTACATAAAGCACCACTCCACCTGTGTGGTACATAAGCACCACTCACACACCTGTGTGTTACATAAAGCACCACTCACACACCTGTGTGTGGTACATAAAGCAGACTCACACTCCTGTGTGGTACATAAAGCAGACTCACACACCTGTGTGGTACATAAAGCACCACTCACACACCTGTGTGGTACATAAAGCACCACTCACACGCCTGTGTGGTACATAAAGCACCACTCACACACCTGTGTGGTACATAAAGCAGACTCACACACCTGTGTGGTACATAAAGCACCACTCACACACCAGTGTGGTACATAACCTCAGGGTCCTCACCGTGACCTTTAGTGGCTAAAGCTGAGGATGAGGATGAAGAATCGATGGTTCCTCAGACGCGTTCAGGCGTCTCCAGCTGTCACTGTGACAGGACACTGATACTCTGATGTGTTTCTTCACGTTCACGAGTGGCTTCAGAAAAACTGTGGCTTTAGTCGCCACAGACAGGGAGAGTCCATGTGAACGGAGGGAGGGGCTCGTGTCTGCAGCTGTTGATGTTAACGACAGTTTTATCCCCGCTGTGGACACATGTCTCCATCAAAGGAGGCTGGGGGTGACCTCCGCAATGTCCCCCAATGTGAGACGACACCACTGTCTTATCGCTCTCTGCTGAGAGACACGGAGTCTCCACGTCCACTGTCGTCCCGTTGATTTACTGTGTGTCCGTGTGCCATTTTAATTTATAATGATTTATCTTTATTTCACCATTAAAACAACTTTCTCTGTCTAGAAACTGAAGTTTGTAAAACACTCGTTAAAGTCGTTGTTGGATGTTCAACACTCCTGTGTGTGTGTGTGTGTGTGTGTGTGTGTGTGTGTGATGTTAAAGTCACTGATTTTCTCTCTGGACTTTGGTGTGGGACAGTGAGTGGTTTACAAAGTGACACAAATGTCATGTTCTTGTTGGAAATAAACTGTAACAACATCATTCTCCACACAACCACAGACATCGTTAATCTGATACAAATGAAAGTTCAATATTTAAATATCATACACAACTTTAATATTTGAAGTTTTTGGTCGAGTTAATGTAAACTTTAGATTATCAACAGTGTGACATCAAGACAGTCAATGAGGACATCTCTATGAGTGTATATTGTGTACTTTACTGCCCTCTTGTGGCAGCAGCAGGCTCTTGTCTCTCTCTTTTTATGAGGAAACTTCACTTCCGCCAGTTTTAAGTGTCATATTTGTTGATATTATTCCTCAGGTCCTGATGGTGGCGCTAGAGCAACCCCATTTTAACCCTTTATAGAAGAGTGAAAGTTCAAATGTGTGACACTCGAATGTCAATGTAATTATGCACATTATGGAGTTTATCTGTTTATTTAGTCGTCTGTAAACACTGAGCTGCATACATCTTCACTTTTTACGCAAGAAAACTGACAAAATAAATACTTATATTTAAATATTTAATACTGTGATTTAAATATGACAATACTGTATCATAACTTAAATATTTAGATTTAAATATCCTCATAATTTTCTCAGTTGCTCTGGTGATAAAATTTCATAAATTTACCCCAAAAACTTAGTTGAGTTTTATCAATATTTGTAAACGCACATTTACATAATCTCTGAGTCAAAATTGGCAGATTACACAGTCATTATTATTTAAATAACGTGATTTATCCAAAAAAAAAACCTACAACGTAAATAACTAGAAACAAATTGTCTGGAACAGTGAGAAATATATAAATAGAATCACATTTGATGGTAATTTGAGTGAGGAAATGACTAAAATCCTGCCCCCTGGTGGTTGTTGCAGTCTGAGATTATTGAAATGGTAGAAAAACGAACCGTTGTAAAAACACGTGGTGTAAAAACATCTGGGTCTTTATTTCAAAGCAAAAAAAATGAGAACCACAGTTTTTTCCTTTCTTTTTTCTTTTTTTATTTCTTAGTAAACTAACTGCATCAGAAACTACAGCAGCCAGAGAGGAAAAACTAAAACTGTTATATTTGTACATGGAATGTAAAAACATCAGAGAAAACAGCAAATGATCTAATCTATAAAGAATTCATCTGGTGAAGGGACAGCGGGACATAAACGTCAACGACACTCACAAATAACAGCTTTTTTTTCTTTGTTTTTCTTTATTTCTTTATTATTATTATTATTTTTATTTTTTTTTCTCTTTAACCAAAAACCCTACTGTCGTCGTGTCTACAACAAACAACACTGAGAAAGTAAAAACATGGCAGACTACACACACACTCACACACACACGCACACACACACACACACACACACACACACGGGGAAGTGTGTCCTCACTTGGCGTCCAGCTTGGCCATTTCCTGCAGGTAAATCCCGATGCTCTCGCTGTCAAACAGAACAAAGTAAATGTTTTTCAGGGAGGAGCTGGCGGACGACACAAAGTGGTTGGAGATGGCCTTGAGGATGAGCTGCGCGGCCGTTTGCTTTGGGAATCCGTTCCTGTGGGAGACAAGGTCACAAGGTCATCATCTCCACTGACAACAGGGGGCGCTGCATTCTGCTCACTCTCTGTGACAAACGCCTCATTTTTCCACAACGCCAAACCTCATCGAGAAAATGGTTGATTTTTACCTCATGTGGTCTACTGCTGCCCCGTGTGGTCACTTTGTGTCACTTAAATCAATCTAAATTAAGTGACAAAATCAGACATTTGAACCTAGTGATGGAGGCAGCAGTGGATCAACAACTCTCACTGATTTTCTCGATGAGGTTTGGTGCAGGAGAACGAGCGTCACAAAGCTCAGTTTCCTGTTGTACAGTGAGATAAAGACGTGAACGCGTTCTTAAGACATCGCAGACTTAAGCTGCCGCTGTCAAGTCGCATATATCGCTGGGTGATTTACTGTGTGTGTGTGTGTGTGTGTGTGAGAGCACGGCTCACCGTCCAGCAGGAAGTGAAGGGAACGCGACAGACTTGAGCTTCTTCTCTTCTGCTGCTGACAGACAGTTCTTCACCGTCTTCTCCAGCTGGTCCTCACACTTCTCTGAACCCCACTGAGGGACGTTACAGTGGATGATGAAGCGAGCTGCCATCCCACTGGCCTGACTCACCGCCACTGCACACACACACACACACACACACACACCTCATCTTTAACTTTCATGACAGAAAAATGACTCACTCTCCCACACCAAAGTCCATAGAGAAAATCAATGATTTGGCTGATCTACTGCTGCCCCGTGTGGTCACATTGTGTCACTACTTATTTCAAACACCAAATTCATTAAATAACACATTTGGAATGACTGAGTGAGTGAGTTTCCAGTGGACACAGTCTGTGTAACAATGAAGTAAAGCAGAGAATATATATGTTCCTGATTTCATAGACTAACACTTGAAAGTCAGTACCTGACGCCACCTCTAGAGGTCCCTGTGCTTTCCGCAGCTCCTTCACTGCGTCCAGGAACTCCCGACCTCCGGCCTTCTCCAGAGCGTTCCCTGAACAACCAGAACCAGAATCAGAAGAGATTAAACACACTATTGAGGAATATAAGAAAAACACTTTTTTTCACACACATTCTGAAGTGATTGTGAAAAAGCAGTGGATCGTCGGCATAGAAACCAACAATGACCCAAAAAAAAAGGAAAATGTGTGAAAACGATTTTGTTTTTGATTCATTTTGCATCATAAAAGTTTTTATTGTAAATTACCTGAAATTCTGTATCAAAACAAACACTTTTATTGTGAAATTGAGCCAAACTAAACTACATTTTGTCTGTTGTCAACTGTAAATGCTGCTGAAAAACACAATAACATGACACTTGATGAATGCTAGAATCTTGCATTTAGTATATTTTAATGTATATATTTTCTACATCGTATTGAGTATGTTGTATGCTTTCATCGTTGTATCCTAACTTTAATTATTTCTGTTTAAATGAAGGTGAAATAACTGTTTAGGATGCAGATCCGTGCAGTTTCCTCTGAGTCGTGAATACAGTTGTTATTTTATGGCTTTAATAATAAAGAACCTGTTTCAGAAACGCTGTGTGAGGACATGTGTGATCTAACTGTCCACAGTGTGTGAAACGCGTCCTCACCGACTCCGTCTTTCAGGTCCATCTCTGCATTGGTCGGGTTTATGATCCCCTCCACCTTGATTGTTCCGATCTTGCTGATTTCACTCTCTGTTAGTGAAAGCTGTGGATGCACAGCGTCAGCAGCTCGTCATGTTCTGTACGATTTTAGATTTCATATTATTTACACTGACATGTTCATAATGTACGTCACCTTTTGTCCGAGGAACAGACTCTTTGCAGAGAGGATGGTGAATCCGTCTCCTGGACCGTCCTCAGCCGTGGAGTTTGGTACTGAGTCTTTGTCGTTGTCTGTGCTCTTTGTCAAATGGAAGAGAGAGAAATGAAAGTTTCAATTGTTCAAGTTTTAAACTTCTCAGGAGAGAAATTCATGGTCATTGAAGCCCTGGGGGCTGTTCGACTCAAAATGTCGACTAGGTGGGGGGGTCACTGCTCTGCGTTGATATCAACTGTTGAGGAATATTCAGATGATTTGTCTCATGTCCTCACACAGAGACACTGAACACAGGACGTCTGTGAAGTCTGTGACATCTGTGAAGTCTGTGACGTCTGTGATGTCTGTAAAGTCTGTGATGTCTGTCTGTGAACAGAAGTCTGTGATGTCTGTTCTGTGAAGTCTGTGAAGGAAGTCTGTGACGTCTGTGATGTTCTCTGTGACATCTGTGACGCCTGTGATGTCTGTAAAGTCTGTGACGCCTGTGATGTCTGTAGAAGTCTGTGACGGAAGTCTGTGAAGCGTCCATCTGTGATGTCTGTGAAGTCTGTGACGTCTGTGAGTGAGTCTGTGCGTCTGAAGTCTTTGTCTATGACATCTGCGTCTGTGACGTCTGTGAAGTCTGTGACGTCTTTGAAGTCTTTGAAGTCTGTGACGTCTGAAGTCTTTGACGTTTGTGAAGTCTATGACATCTGTGAAGTCCGTGACGTCTTTGAAGTCTGTGATGTCTGAAGTCTTTGACGTTTGTGAAGTCTATGACATCTGTGACGTCTGTGAAGTCTGTGACTTCTGAAGTCTTTGACGTTTGTGAAGTCTATGACATCTGTGACGTCTGTGAAGTCTGTGACGTCTGTGACGTCTGTGACGTCTGTGATGTCTGTGACATCTGTGACGCCGGTGATGTCTGTGACATGGATCATGGATGTTAGAGAACGACTGACTTTAGCTCAACATGAAATAAAACCACCGGACGTTCTGTAGTCTTTCTGTCTCCTGTGAAAACAAGGGGGGTGTTCTCTGCAGACGCGCTGTGATCTGTGGAACAGGGGTGCTCTGTATGTACCCCATTAGCACTTGGTACATACAGACTGTATGAAATGAACACGGAATCTGAGTCGAACCAGAACGTCTCTACTCATAAATGGACCAGTCGACCGGGACTTTACAGCCCTAGAGGACGATTGGTTTGTGAAGACAATCAAACTTCAGTTTCTTGTTAGTAACGGTTGTCAAAGACATGTCTTCACTGCCTGCCTCGTTTGTAAACTGTCCCTTTAATGGTCCTCCATGTCCCTCCCCGTCCAGACTGACCTTTGGCTTTCGTCCTCGTTTGCCTTTGACCTTCTTGAAGGTTTTGACGGGCTTCTTACGCTTTGAGACCTCCTCCTGCTTCTCGGGGACGGACGACTGGCTGTCCACCTTCACGCGTCCTCCCCGCTTCTTTGAGAGCAGCTCCGGGTGGATGCGGGGCAGAACACCGCCATTTGAGATGGTCACGCCCCGCAGAAGCTGCCGGACGACACATTTCAAGTGATGAGTGAGAGAGTTCTGACGACAACACGAGTCGCTGCCTCCACAGACGATCGGCTGTTTTACCTGGTTGAGCTCCTCGTCGTTAGCCACAGCTAGTTTGATGTGCCGGGGAGTTATTCGGCCTTTCTTGTTGTCCCGAGCTGCGTTTCCCGCCAACTCCAAGATCTCAGCTTTGAGGAAAGAAAACAAAAACACAGTGTAGATACCATCAGATATGAAAGTGAGGAAGTCCGACAGCTTTACGCCCTTCGTATTCTTCTTTTAATGTTACAGGGATAGGCCACGATGAGCTGGTATTTCCCTGAAACCAGCCTGGAACCTGGACATTCAGTCTAACTGACAACATGGCTGCCAGAAGAGATATACTATTAAACAAATATGAAAATATATGTCAGCTTAAATCTATAGTATCTCCATTTTTATTATTGTTTTTTAAATGTATCTATCATTTCACAGATTGTCTCACTGAAGAAAGGGGTGATCGTAATTGTTCACATGTTCAGCCGTTGTTGTCTGTTTTGATTCAATGAAGTGTATATATACATATATATATATATATATATGTATATATATACAGATACTGTATATATGTAAGCACTTTACTCTTCGTCTTATTATCTGGGTTAGGGTTAGCGTGCGACTTAAAAAGCCTTTATTTTGAATGAAAACTCTCCCACACCAAAGCCCATAGAGAAAATCAGTGATTTTGAACACAGAATTTTAATAAATACTGTAAGACATTTGAACTTAGTGATGGAGGCCGCAGTGGATCAACATGTGTGCTGTGATGTAAAAATGCTAGTTTTCTTAATGGACTTTGGTGTGGGAGACATATTTCCCTCTTCCCGGTACCTTACCTGCCAGGTACTCAATGACAGCGGCCATGTAGACCGGCGCCCCCATGCCGATGCGGTATTTGTGCGTGCCTGTTCTCAGGTACCTCATCATCCTCCCCACAGGAAAGATGACGCCTGCCCGGGAAGAGCGGGACAGCTTAGTGGCCTTCTTCTTTCCTCCTCTGGCTGACATTTTCCTCTGGACTCACAGGGAGTAAGAAAGAAAAAGAGTGAGACACACAAACAGCTGCACACAGATACTGTAGATTGTGGGTGTTGATTTTCCCAGCACACTACAACACACCCAATGACCCTGAATATCCACAACACACACTGTAAAACAAAGTAGTTCCACGCAAACTGGACAAATCAACCATTATTTATTTTCAAAGTTGATAAAATAATTCAGTTTTAATCGTTTCTTTGATATAAGGAGCAAAGAAACCAGGAAATATTCACATTTAAGAAGCTGAAAAATCACAGAAACAAAAAAACACAGCAAAACCGATCAAATGTATTAACATAATAGTTGACTAATTACTTTAGTATTTAGTTAATAATTGATTCATCATAAAAATGTTCTTTGTCCGATATCCAATTATGTGATTTTGACCATTATGGTCAATATTAGCTAATCTAATCTAGCTAATCTCAAACTTTATATACAATTTGTGCATAACGTTGCAAATTACAACTACTTGAAAAAATATGTTTTAATATTTATATATTTTATTATATTCATATAATATTTAAAAACATAAACACATGTAAAGGTTTCAATAAATGCTGGGAATCCCTGGCGACCCACCTGTGGGTCTCGACCCAGTCTTTGGGAACTACTGAGCTAATCCCTGTTTTTTTTTCCATATACTTCCTCTAAGTGACCTGAACACCCTCTGCTTATCTTATTGAATTAACTCCAAATATTTGTTCAACATCAGAGG